>NC_068324.1:1040699-1043199 GCF_025860055.1 Xyrauchen texanus
TTAGCGCCACGCAGTGGACGTTTGTTTGGGAGAGCATATAACTCGCTTTTAGCGCCACACGGTGGACATTTGTTTGGGGGAACATATAACTCGCTTTTAGCGCCACACAGTGGACGTTTGTTTGGGGAACATATAACTCGTTTTTAGCGCCACACAGTGGACGTTTGTTTGGGGGAACATATAACTCACTTTTAGCGCCACACGGTGGACGTTTGTTTGGGGAACATATAACTCGCTTTTAGCGCCACACGGTGGACGTTTGTTTGGGGAACATATAACTCGCTTTTAGCGCCACACAGTGGACGTTTGTTTGGGGAACATATAACTCGCTTTTAGCGCCACACAGTGGACGTTTGTTTGGGGGAACATATAACTCGCTTTTAGCGCCACACGGTGGACGTTTGTTTGGGGAACATATAACTCGTTTTTAGCGCCACACAGTGGACATTTGTTTGGGGGCACATATAACTCGCTTTTAGCGCCACACAGTGGACATTTGTTTGGGGGAACATATAACTCGCTTTTAGCGCCACACAGTGGACGTTTGTTTGGGAGAACATATAACTCGTTTTTAGCGCCACACAGTGGACATTTGTTTGGGGGAACATATAACTCGCTTTTAGCGACACACGGTGGACGTTTGTTTGGGAGAACATATAACTCGTTTTTAGCGCCACACAGTGGACGTTTGTTTGGGAGAACATATAACTCGCTTTTAGCGCCACACAGTGGACGTTTGTTTGGGAGAGCATATAACTCTCTTTTAGCACCACACGGTGGACATTTGTTTGGGAGAACATATAACTCGTTTTTAGCGCCACACGGTGGACATTTGTTTGGGAGAACATATAACTCGTTTTTAGCGCCACACGGTGGACATTTGTTTGGGGGAACATATAACTCGCTTTTAGCGCCTCACAGAGGACGTTTGTTTGGGAGAACATATAACTCTCTTTTAGCGACACACGGTGGACTTTTGTTTGGGAGAGCATATAATTCGCTTTTAGTGCCACACAGTGGACATTTGTTTGGGGGAACATATAACTCGCTTTTAGCGCCACACAGTGGACGTTTGTTTGGGAGAACATATAACTCGTTTTTAGCGCCACACAGTGGACATTTGTTTGGGAGAACATATAACTCGTTTTTAGCGCCACACGGTGGACGTTTGTTTGGGGGAACATATAACTCGCTTTTAGCGCCACACGGTGGACATTTGTTTGGGAGAGCATATAACTCGCTTTTAGCACCACACGGTGGACATTTTGTTTGGGAGAGCATATAACTCGCTTTTAGCACCACACGGTGGACATTTTGTTTGGGAGAACATATAACTCGCTTTTAGCGCCACACGGTGGACGTTTGTTTGGGAGAACATATAACTCGCTTTTAGCGCCACACGGTGGACATTTGTTTGGGAGAACATATAACTTGCTTTTAGCACCACACGGTGGACATTTGTTTGGGAGAACATATAACTCGCTTTTAGCGTCACACGGTGGACATTTGTTTGGGAGAACATATAACTCGCTTTTAGCGCCACACAGTGGACATTTGTTTGGGAGAGCATATAATTCGCTTTTAGCGCCACACGGTGGACGTTTGTTTGGGGGAACATATAACTCGCTTTTAGCGCCACACGGTGGACGTTTGTTTGGGGGAACATATAACTCGCTTTTAGCGCCACACAGTGGACATTTGTTTGGGAGAACATATAACTCTCTTTTAGCGCCACACGGTGGACGTTTGTTTGGTAGAACATATAACTCTGGAAAACATAAAAAAATGGCTTGCTTGCTAGTTGTTGTCTTGTAGACTATTTCAGCTATCCTCAAAGACACGAGGTTGTAATATGCAACAATTCAACATTGTAAGGGATTATCAATTTTGTTCATTTAAAAAAACACATTTGAAAAGTAGCTAACAATAGCTAACATGGGGTCATTCCTATGTTCCTATGGTCCTATGCTCCCCAGATTTAGAGGGTTAGGGGTCAGGGTTAATATTTATGAAATATAAAGTGGCCTGGGTAGCTTAGCAAGTAAAAACACTGACTAGCACACCTGGAGTCGCGAGTTCGTATCCAGGGCATGCCGAGTGACTCCAGTCAGGTTTATATAAATAAATAACCACCTAGCAACACCCTGGCAACCAACCAGAATGCACACACACAAGTTCTTCTTCATTTTAATCGTATTACTTTTCCTGTTTCCTAGGTCGTCTGTTGCGTCTGAAGATGTTTCGTGAGGATCACGGCTCGTGGATGACGATGTTCTTCAGCACGATTCTCTCCCTGTTTATCTTCTCTCACATATATAACCTTCTACTGCTCATGAACGGACGGATGGGGTGAGATCACACACACACGTTCATCTCCGTGAGATATTAAGATGTTAAGATGCCTTACGTTTAAAGGTTTTGAATGAGATGAGAGCTGCTCTTCGCTACATTTTCTCGTTAGGTTTGGAAATTGTAAGGAATGTGATGATTCTGGATCCTT
>NC_068324.1:1055699-1080699 GCF_025860055.1 Xyrauchen texanus
AGAGAGAGAGAGAGAGAGCGAGTGTGAGAGCGAGAGAGAGTGAGAGCGAGTGTGAGAGAGAGAGAGAGAGAGAGCGAGTGTGAGAGCGAGAGAGAGTGAGAGCGAGTGTGAGAGAGAGAGAGCGAGTGTGAGAGCGAGAGAGAGTGAGAGCGAGTGTGAGAGAGCGAGCGAGAGAGAGAGAGCGAGCGAGCGAGAGCTAGAGAGAGAGAAAGTAAGCGTGAGAGAGGGAGAGCGAGAGAGCGAATGAGCAAGTGAGAGATAAAGCGAGTGAGAGCACGATAGATTGAGAGAGAGAGAGAGAGAGAGAGCTCACACACACACATAGAAATACACACACACTTCACACACAAACACGCTTACACACACACATACAAATACACACACAAACACACTACACACACATGCTCACTCACACTCACTCACACACCACTGAAAGTATATACACTGTTAATTATTATATATATATATATATATTTTTTTTTTTTTTTTTTTTTTTTTTACACACTTCAATACAGAATTTGTTCTACTCTGTTTTTTTTCATGCTCCTATAAATGCTTTGGCAATACAATGTACAATTTGTCATGCCAATAAAGCTCATTTGAATTGAATTGACTTGAGAGAGAGAGAGAGAGAGAGCGAGAGAGGTTTGTCACACACAGTGTTCTCTACATGTTATAGTAACGTTAGGCTTCAAACTAATCTAGTTGATCAGTTACATGCAAACAAACCAGAGCGAGTTAAACTGCTGTGAGTATGATAAAAGGGTTCCCGTATCATCGATTAGGACAATGTCCTTGGTGAATGACTCCCTGTGGGATCTTTATGGCTACTGGCTGTCTTCCAGATCCGTGAGGTCTTTGAAAGTGACTTAATGTGCCAATAAATCTTCGTTTTAATCAAACTGGCTTTATCGGTGTGAGTGGGGGAGGTGATAAGTTGTGCTTTTGACGTGCGCTCTAATGACAGCCATCGTCCAGACGTAACGGATGGAATACAGATTGAATCTCGCACATTATGTGGCTGTAACGTCCAGCAGCCATTTTTGACGCACTGGCATGAATAGATGTCACGTATTTGGCACATCGTAGGGGTCAAGTTGTGCGTTTGCTTAACAAATTTGACTTCGTCCCATCGATTGGCCTACAAGTGTGGCGTGCTTCAATACATAAAGGTGGTTCGTCTTATTAGAAGAGGAAGTATGGGCCAATCACACTACTGAGGATCAAAACTCATTAAACGTGTGCATTAGCACATATTAGTACCATGTAAATACCATTGTACAGTGTATATATACTAAAACATGTTTAAGCCATGGTACCATGTACTAACAAATATGGTAATGCGATGGTACATGTTCTGAAGACAGGTAACGTGTCCTAAAAACATAATAATAGCATTGTGTAATGTCCTAAATAGTACTATAGTAAATATCATTAAACATGGTAAAACTATGGTGCATATCCTTAAACATGGTAATACTATGGTGCATATCCTTAAACAGGTTAATACTATGGTGCATATCCTTAAACATGGTAATACTATGGTGCATATCCTTAAACATGGTAAAACTATGGTGCATATCCTTAAACATGGTAATACTATGGTGCATATCCTTAAACAGGGTAAAACTATGGTGCATATCCTTAAACAGGGTAAAACTGTGGTGCATATCCTTAAACATGGTAATACTATGGTGCATATCCTTAAACAGGGTAAAACTGTGGTGCATATCCTTAAACATGGTAAAACTATGGTGCATATCCTTAAACATGGTAAAACTATGGTGCATATCCTTAAACATGGTAAAACTATGGTGCATATCCTTAAACATGGTAATACTATGGTGCATATCCTTAAACAGGGTAAAACTGTGGTGCATATCCTTAAACATGGTAAAACTATGGTGCATATCCTTAAACATGGTAATACTATGGTGCATATCCTTAAACAGGGTAAAACTGTGGTGCATATCCTTAAACATGGTAAAACTATGGTGCATATCCTTAAACATGGTAAAACTATGGTGCATATCCTTAAACATGGTAAAACTATGGTGCATATCCTTAAACATGGTAATACTATGGTGCATATCCTTAAACATGGTAAAACTATGGTGCATATCCTTAAACATGGTAAAACTATGGTGCATATCCTTAAACATGGTAAAACTGGTGCATATCCTTAAACATAGTAATACTATGGTGCATATCCTTAAACAGGTTAATACTATGGTGCATATCCTTAAACATGGTAATACTACGGTGCATATCCTTAAACAGGGTAATACTATGGTGCATATCATTAAACAGGGTAAAACTATGGTGCATATCCTTAAACATAGTAATACTATGGTGCATATCCTTAAACAGGTTAATACTATGGTGCATATCCTTAAACATGGTAATACTATGGTGCATATCCTTAAACATGGTAATACTATGGTGCATATCCTTAAACAGGGTAATACTATGGTGCATATCCTTAAACATGGTAATACTATGGTGCATATCCTTAAACATAGTAATACTATGGTGCATATCCTTAAACATGGTAATACTATGGTGCATATCCTTAAACATAGTAATACTATGGTGCATATCCTTAAACATGGTAATACTATGGTGCATATCCTTAAACAGGTTAATACTATGGTGCATATCCTTAAACATGGTAAAACTATGGTGCATATCCTTAAACATGGTAATACTATGGTGCATATCCTTAAACATGGTAATACTATGGTGCATATCATTAAACAGGGTAAAACTATGGTGCATATCCTTAAACATAGTAATACTATGGTGCATATCCTTAAACAGGTTAATACTATGGTGCATATCCTTAAACATGGTAATACTATGGTGCATATCCTTAAACATGGTAATACTATGGTGCATATCATTAAACAGGGTAAAACTATGGTGCATATCCTTAAACATAGTAATACTATGGTGCATATCCTTAAACAGGTTAATACTATGGTGCATATCCTTAAACATGGTAATACTATGGTGCATATCCTTAAACATGGTAATACTATGGTGCATATCCTTAAACATGGTAATACTATGGTGCATATCCTTAAACATGGTAATACTATGGTGCATATCCTTAAACAGGTTAATACTATGGTGCATATCCTTAAACATGGTAATACTATGGTGCATATCCTTAAACATGGTAATACTATGGTGCATATCATTAAACAGGGTAAAACTATGGTGCATATCCTTAAACATAGTAATACTATGGTGCATATCCTTAAACAGGTTAATACTATGGTGCATATCCTTAAACATGGTAATACTATGGTGCATATCCTTAAACAGGTTAATACTATGGTGCATATCCTTAAACATGGTAATACTATGGTGCATATCCTTAAACATGGTAATACTATGGTGCATATCATTAAACAGGGTAAAACTATGGTGCATATCCTTAAACATGGTAATACTATGGTGCATATCATTAAACAGGTTAATACTATGGTGCATATCCTTAAACATGGTAATACTATGGTGCATATCATTAAACAGGGTAAAACTATGGTGCATATCCTTAAACATAGTAATACTATGGTGCATATCCTTAAACATGGTATAATACTATGGTGCATATCCTTAAACATGGTAATACTATGGTGCATATCCTTAAACATGGTAATACTATGGTGCATATCCTTAAACAGGTTAATACTATGGTGCATATCCTTAAACATGGTAAAACTATGGTGCATATCCTTAAACATGGTAAAACTATGGTGCATATCCTTAAACATGGTAATACTATGGTGCATATCCTTAAACATGGTAAAACTATGGTGCATATCCTTAAACATGGTAATACTATGGTGCATATCCTTAAACATGGTAAAACTATGGTGCATATCCTTAAACATGGTAATACTATGGTGCATATCCTTAAACATGGTAATACTATGGTGCATATCCTTAAACATGGTAATACTATGGTGCATATCCTTAAACATGGTAAAACTATGGTGCATATCCTTAAACATGGTAATACTATGGTGCATATCCTTAAACATGGTAAAACTATGGTGCATATCCTTAAACATGGTAAAACTATGGTGCATATCCTTAAACATGGTAATACTATGGTGCATATCCTTAAACATGGTAAAACTATGGTGCATATCCTTAAACATGGTAATACTATGGTGCATATCCTTAAACAGGGTAAAACTATGGTGCATATCCTTAAACAGGGTAAAACTGTGGTGCATATCCTTAAACATGGTAATACTATGGTGCATATCCTTAAACAGGGTAAAACTGTGGTGCATATCCTTAAACATGGTAAAACTATGGTGCATATCCTTAAACATGGTAAAACTGTGGTGCATATCCTTAAACAGGGTAATACTATGGTGCATATCCTTAAACATGGTAAAACTATGGTGCATATCCTTAAACATGGTAATACTATGGTGCATATCCTTAAACATGGTAATACTATGGTGCATATCCTTAAACATGGTAAAACTATGGTGCATATCCTTAAACATGGTAAAACTATGGTGCATATCCTTAAACATGGTAATACTATGGTGCATATCCTTAAACATGGTAATACTATGGTGCATATCCTTAAACATGGTAATACTATGGTGCATATCCTTAAACAGGGTAAAACTGTGGTGCATATCCTTAAACATGGTAATACTATGGTGCATATCCTTAAACATGGTAATACTATGGTGCATATCCTTAAACAGGGTAAAACTGTGGTGCATATCCTTAAACATGGTAATACTATGGTGCATATCCTTAAACAGGGTAAAACTGTGGTGCATATCCTTAAACATGGTAAAACTATGGTGCATATCCTTAAACATGGTAAAACTGGTGCATATCCTTAAACATAGTAATACTATGGTGCATATCCTTAAACAGGGTAATACTATGGTGCATATCCTTAAACATGGTAATACTATGGTGCATATCCTTAAACATGGTAATACTATGGTGCATATCCTTAAACATGGTAATACTATGGTGCATATCCTTAAACATGGTAATACTATGGTGCATATCCTTAAACATGGTAATACTATGGTGCATATCCTTAAACAGGGTAATACTATGGTGCATATCCTTAAACATGGTAATACTATGGTGCATATCCTTAAACAGGGTAAAACTGTGGTGCATATCCTTAAACATGGTAATACTATGGTGCATATCCTTAAACAGGGTAAAACTGTGGTGCATATCCTTAAACATGGTAAAACTATGGTGCATATCCTTAAACATGGTAATACTATGGTGCATATCATTAAACAGGGTAAAACTATGGTGCATATCCTTAAACAGGGTAATACTATGGTGCATATCCTTAAACATGGTAATACTATGGTGCATATCCTTAAACATGGTAATACTATGGTGCATATCCTTAAACAGGGTAATACTATGGTGCATATCCTTAAACATGGTAAAACTATGGTGCATATCCTTAAACATAGTAATACTATGGTGCATAACCTTAAACATGGTAAAACTATGGTGCATAACATTAAACATGGTAAAACTATGATGCATATCCTTAAACATAGTAATACTATGGTGTATATCCTTAATATGCCTTATTGAATGTCCTAAAAACATGGAATAGCCATGATATCAACAACATAATACCATAGTAGCATATCCTATAACATGGTAAAACTCTGGTGCATGTCCAAAAACATTACAATACCAGAGTATATTTGATTAAAATATGGTAATACCATAGTGCATGTCCTAACAACATGGTCATAAAAATATAGTAATAGCAATGGACTTACCCAAACAAACAATGTTTTGCCATTGTACGTGTGCATTGTACATATCCCAAACACTCGGTGTTACAATGGTACCATCATGGTGCTTGTACAAAAAATATTGCGATAACATGGTAATTATCCAAATATGCATGGTATTGCGATGGTACTGAACACCCCCCCAAAAAAATCAGGTATTGCCATGTTAGTGTTCAAAAAAATGGATATGGTGCTCCATAGTAAAGCATGGGATTGCAATGGTTTCCTGCCCAACATGTTTTATTGTACAACAACACGAGAAGGATAAAAGCTCATTAAATGTCATTAACACTGGCAGAACACGGGTGGCAGAAATCTGCTCTTTCTGACGTGTGTGTGTGTGTATGCAATAAAATTGGCCTTGTTTTGTGTTTTCCTTCTCTATAATCCACAAACTGACAAACATAAGCCGATTAACTAGTTTTAACCTGTTCAAGGCCTGTAAATGCTTCTGAAGGCACAAAAGCTTTTAAAGAAGAATATTTTCACTTTCTGTCACAACAAATGTACGCTTGCTTCTGTTTATTTGCGATTAATCCTCTTCTGTAAGCGCTATTGTTCAGTGAATGTACAGTGTCATGAAGACCTCTGAAGTGTTTGTGCGTGTTTACCTTCATTGTGAATTGACTGTTACTGAAACACGTTACACTGTGTGCTAGGTTGAATTGTAAAGCTGCAGATAAAGTAGTGAACCGCTACGCCAGAGCTGATCAACTGTGACTGATGGCATCAAACTGACCCGACCGTCTCTCTCTCTGTCTCTCTCTCTTCAGACCGTATATGGTGACGGAGTACATGGGAATCAGAAATGAGAGTTTTATGAAGTTGGCCGCTGTAGGAACATGGATGGGCGACTTCGTGACGGCATGGATGGTAAGAATCCAAGCTGAAGTCAACGTGAAACAGCATTTACAACCCACAACACTTCCATAATGTGACATAAGGGTATTTCCACAAGAATGTATCCAATCGTTTACGATTTAAGATTGCTTCAATTATTTTATTCATGGGGAAAATGGAGGGCTTGGTGATGTCAGCAGAACAGGAATGTCATTTTGGAGGCGGAGCAAGTTTTTTACATTACAAAAATAGATTACGAATAACATGCATGGAAGAATCATCATCAATCAATAACACCAGGAACCTGTACTAAGAATAGTAAAAAGTGCCAATTTTGACTTTTCAGCCATTTCAAACCAGCACGAAATTACAAACCATTTTCTGAGAATGCTCGCCCTTGATGAAACTCTGGTGTCAGTTAAATGTTGCTGTAATTATTTGTTGGTAATTGAGTCTCTTGGAAAAGCAGCTTACATCCCCAGAGGCAGTGACGTCCTCTCGGCGGACAGAATGTGAAATTAGAGGAGATTAACTGAACCAAGAAACTCCTGAAAACTCTCACAGGGGGCGAGATAAGACCAGAGCCACGTTTAAAACACAAAACTAATAACAGCTTCCTTAATGGGGAAATAAGAAAGTTTTATGCCTAAAGAAATGATTAGAGAAATTTGTAAAACTTTTGACCAATTAAATTGAAGAATTGAACTGAAAGTGCGGTTGTAATAGTGCAATAATCTTTACACATTGATGTCCTCATTCATGAAAAAGAACAAAATACGGCGTCAGTTGTTGATAACCATGTGTACACAATTTGTCGCATTTATTTGATTGATAATTTCATTGTTATGTTTTTGACTTTACCAAAATTATATTTAATTCTTCATAGTTTTTTATGGTGTATTTCTGGACGGACAGACGTTACTAGCAGCCATATCACCCTGCAGCTCTTGCCTGGTTGCCCACTATAGCTAAGCAGGGTTGGGCGTGGGCTGTCCGTGGCCGTCCACCAGTGGATGGATGGATGGATGGACGATGGATAGGTAGATGGATAGGTGGAACAATAGATGGATGGACAGATGGTTGGATGGAAGGATGAATGGATGGACAGACGACAGATGATGGATTGGTAGATTGTATGATGGATGGACGATGGATTGGTAGGTGATGGAACAATAGATGGATGGATGGCCGGACAGATGGATGGATAGATGGACGGATGATGGATAGGTAGATGGGTGGGTGGATGGATGGATGGATGGATGAATCAATGGATAGGTAGATGGATAGGTGCAACAATAGATGGACAGACAGACAGACAGATGGATGGATGGATGGACGGACAGATGCAGGGACGGATTATGACTTGTAAAGGCCCTGGGGCCAATTATCTCCAAGGGCCCACCTCCACCCAAAATTGTTTTCAAGCAGGGTGGATCACCAAACTAGATCACGCAGCCTTAAAGCCCAGGGCACCCCCGGGCAGTTAAGGGCCCCCTGGTAGTCATGGGCCCCTGGGTACTGGCCCCATTGGCCATGTTGTTAATCCATCCCACGACAGATGGACGAACGGACGATGGATAGGATGATGGATGGATGAATCGATGGATGGATGGATGAATGGATGGATGCATGTATGGATGGATGGATGGATGGATGGATACAATTGATGGATGGATGAAACGATGGATGGATGGATGGATGCATGGATGGATGGATGGATGCATGGGTCGATGGATGGATGGATGGATGGGTCGATGGATGGATGGATGGATGGATGGATGGATGGATGCATGGATGGATGGATGCATGGATGGATGGATGGGTCGATGGATGGATGGATGAATGGATGGATAGGTCGATGGATGGATGGATGGATGCATGAATGGATGGATAGGTCGATGGATGGATGCATGGATGGATGGATGGATGGATGCATGGATGGATGGATGCATGGGTCGATGGTAGGGCTGGGACGATTACGTCGATGCAAAAAATACGTCGACGCAAAATATGCGCGTCGATTCGTCAGACCAAAACAAAGATGGCAGCGCCGGAGAGTAGAAGCAAAACGAGTGGCTCCTCAGACTATCAGAAGTGCAAGGCGGCACACACTCGTTCATCTAAAGTGTGGGAATTCTTTAATTTAAAAGGAAAAAATTATGTGATATGTCGCTCTTTGCAAAATGGAGATGGCTTTCCATTCTAGCACCACGGCAATGCACCAGCACTAGGGCTGGGATGACGCCGACGTAAAAATACGTCGACGCAAAAATATGCGCTGACGTCAATTGTCGGACCCAAAACAAAGATGGCGGCGCCGGCGCCAACACGAGTGGATCCTCAGACTATCAGAAGTGCAAGGCGGCATGCACTCGTTCCTCTAAAGTATGGGAATTCTTTAATTTAAAAGGAAACAATTCCGTGATATGTCGTCTTTGCAAAATGGAGATGGCCTTCCATTCTAGCACCACGGCAATGCACCAGCACCTGAAGAGGAGCCACCCGGGAGCAGCTGCAGATGACAGAGCACTGTAAGTTTTGTTTTTCAACTCCCCAGTTTGCACTCGATGTTGGAGTAGGCTATAGTACGGTGTCGACACCTAAAGTTTTCGCTTATAGCTATTAATAATGCGCTTATAGCTATGAATGTCGTGAAAAATACATAGAGGTCACTGACAACGCGCTGACAGACAGGACCAAGCAGGTAACATTTAATAAAGTCTCAACTTTCAAATTTGGTCATTCAAAGAAAATTAATCTATAAATAGGCCTACTATTTTGTGGCTCTTTAATGTGTCGTGACAGATTGCCTCAGTTAAAGCTGCTCGTGAACCGATCATCTTTTCCTTGGTTAATTTATAGCATCAAATAGGCTAAACATGAATGTAGCCTACATCAGAAGGACTGTTGTGACGTCAGTACGGTAGCCTACAATCCATTATTCAAATTCAAATCCACCGACACTAATCTTCTCTCTCCTGACTACTTTGTTGGACAAAAATGGCGTATTATGATTGATTGATCAGATCGCCTGTCAATCAAACTCCCAGCAAATGTTTTTTTTTTTTTTTTTACATTTTATACACCCCTACCCCCGATGAAACCGGTATTACCGGTGTTGTCACAAGTCGATTAATCGAATCAAAATCGAATCGGACTGGAAAAAATGAATCGTTAGATTAATCGATGCATCGAAAAAATAATCGCTAGATTAATCGTTTAAAAAATAATCGTTTATCCCAGCCCTAGTCGATGGATGGATGGATGCATGGATGGATGGATGCATGGGTCGATGGATGGATGGATGGATACATGGATAAATAGTTTCAGCTTTGTTGACTGTAAAGAAGGAAGAGATTTTCTTCAAGTTCACTCAAGGACACTCAGGAAACAAACATCCTCCCAAAAATATTTGACATCACTGACAACACACACACACACACACACACACACACACACACACACTCACACACACACACACTCACACACACACACACTCACACACACACACACACACACACACTCTCACACACACACACTCTCACACACACACACACACACTCACACACACACACTCACACACACACACACACACAATCAAAGCGCAAATGTAGTTTAAGATCTTCTGGGATCAAGCTGCGTGTGTGTGTTATATTAGTATTCTTGTGTTCAAACTGCACGGCTGAACAACAGAGAAAAGGAGGAGAAGAAAAGAGGAATAAACTGAAGAAGATGAAGGGCAGAGGACTGTTGTGAAAGTACCGATGTAGACATTACATATCATTAATTCAGTTCACCTCACTCTCTGCTCATTTGGCAGACTGCAGTGTTAGCAATTGGACAGATTTATTTCGTTTTCCCTCTCCTCCCCAGAGTTTTCTAGACTTCCTTTTTGAAAGGAACAGATCCGTCAGCAGAGTGACCTGAGAAACTCTCACTGAGAGACCAGAAACTGTTCACAACGGCATCGCAAGTGCTCCGTCCCGTTAAACATAATGATCGTTCTTTAGTGTGAACTTGTCTTCAAACAATCTGCTTTTTTCTTTTGAACTAGACCGATGAAAATGCATTCCCAATGCACGCAACTTACCTGACATTTATTGAGTTAAACTGAGTTCATGATCACTTATTCTTTGTTTGTTTCCAAGGTAACAGACATGATGCTGCAGGACACACATTACCCGGACTGGGGCAGGACCGCGAGGCACTTATGGAGGAAGGGCAATAACAGAATAATGCTCTTCTGGTGAGTCATAATTAAGTTATATAATATTCCATATGGTTACATTTAACCTTCATTTTCTGTTTGGTCATTTTTGACCGAAATAATTTTTTGTGATGTACTCTCACCGGCCCCTTTATTAGATACACCTGTACACCTACAGGACTTATTCATGCATTAATCTAACCAGCCAATCGTGTGGCAGCAGTACAGTGCATAAAATCATGCAGATACGGGTCAGGAGCTTCAGTTAATGTTCACATCAACCATCAGAATGGGGAAAAAAATGGTGATCTCAGTGTTTTGGAGCGTGGCATGATTGTTGGTGCCAGACAGGCTGGTTTGAGTATTTCAATGGTGCCAAAAACAAAAAACATGTCACCTTAAGGAGATAATATTGATAAAGTGGCTAAATTATGACTTGATTCATATCTATTGACACTGGGTTTGTAGTTATGGTTAGTGTATGTTAAGAACATGAGGACGTGCTCTTCTTGTGGGGCGAAATGTTTAAAAATGTCCCTGCAAGAATAGCAGAACCTAATGCTGGAAACTGTGTGAATCTTATCACGGCACTTTAATCCCTGTTGTCAGCGTGTTTAATTAAAGGCACACACGGCAGAAAATCGATCAACACGGCTGTGTTTGCCATGACAACGTGACCTCGCAACACAACAGCCTCCCTTGACAACACACATGCTCTGACCCCGACACGCCTAAAACGCCCGAATAACTTGCACGAACATGATCTCTGACCCCGATGCAGATCATGAGCCGTTATTAAAGGAACAGTTCATCGTTGGTAAAAAAATCTGCTCTTTTCCATTCAACAGAAGTGGATGGATAATTTATAGGAACTCTATAAATTCAGTATTATAAAAAGTTAAATAAAATAAAACAGTTATGTAAGTTTACCTGTCCGATAAGAAGAATGCCAATTCAGGGTCGGTTTTGATCCCCAAAACTGAACGAAGGTCCCTCCAGGAATCAAACGCCCTGCCGATGTTCACGCTAGTTTTCACTCGACCACGTTCCCGCTTATCCAGACGGGATGCAGCAGATTAATGTTGGTTTGGTTTATTCTGAGTTTGTGCTGTGAGCCGGACGTTTGCTGGATTCATCTCTAAGATAAAGTCATCTAGTGTTGCAGTTTGTTGTCGCTGTTGAATGTCTGAGGCTCGCGGGAGCATAAACGTCACATACTTTGGATTTTCCCGGCAAAAGCGACCCGCTCCCTTCACATGACAATCAGTCTACAGGCTTTAACAGGCAACACAGGAAGTCCGGGAAGAGCTCATTTTTTAAGTTGCGTTACAAACCGTTCACACATTGACAAAAAAAGGTGAATATTACATGACAATTGTTACATATTGCAGCTTTAAGTAACAGTTTTGTTTCTTTTCTTTTGGAACATGAAAAAGGAAATCTTAAATGATCATAAACAGCACACTCCTAACAATATTTTTGCCTATTTTTTAAGATTCACACATTAAAATTTTTTTTTTTTTTTTTTTGCACAAAATAAAATTAATAAAACTACAAATATTAATTTAATTTTTTGGAAGTTTACTCAATTAAATTGGATATAATTTTGTTATGAAATTCAAATGCGTAAATTATATTTTATATATTTATTATTTATTTTCCCGTGTATAATCAAGAAATATTATAACTGTTTTCTGGAGGATGTCTCATTACCGCAACACAGAGAATATTCAGCAAAAATCTGAGATGCTGAAAAATAATGAAAACATTTATTTAAGCGTCGCATGTCAACATTGAGAATATGCTTTAAAAAATCTAAAATAAACACTTTATCTCATTACCAAAACACAACAACCGCAGCTTGTTTATATATATATATACAGTATATATTTCAGTTTTTAAAATAATAAATAATTTGTAAATCGCTTTTATTAACTGTATCTAATGCTTGATCTGAGGATTAATGATCAGATTTGGCGTGTGTGTAAAATGTTGCGGTAATGAGTTCTGTGAACAGTATCCGTGTTTAAATGATGCACTGATGCAACATGACAGAATAAATCTTTATGTAACCAAAACCTTTTTTTGAAAAGTCCATCACAAAACGTTTCATTTATTGTTTATTTTATTACGATATCTTCATGGAGCTTGTGTATATCTGTTGTATTTCAGAATTTAATTACTAAATGTTTTTTATATAGAAATCCTCACTTAGGAAGCACCATTAAAGTATCATAAAAGTTGCACATGTGAATTGTGCACAATATTCATCATCTTTTAAGATATACGATGCATCAGAGCTTTTAGAAGAAATGTACTGACCTCAGATCAGTTTTTATCTGTCATTGGCTGATGAATGCAGTCACACTGATGGCAATAGCTGATCTGGAGTCTGTATTATTCATTCAGCAGCGCCCAGACAAGACAGATTCATTTCATACTCTCTCTCTCTCTCTCTCTCTCTCTCTCTCTCTCTCTCTGACTCTATTATTAATGGACTCTCTTGAAGCGTCTCCATCTATTAGCAAAGGACAGACGTCATTTCACACTGTCAGGAATCCGGCGCGATGACTGGACCTCTGCAGTTTTCACTGTTTAAAGATCATACACGACTTATTAGATGCTTGTTATGGTTTGATACATGACAGAAGAACGGTTTCAGTCTAAGACGACCACAGACCGTTCGTGGAGCCTCTATCTCTGCTCTGATTGGCTGTGTGCTCGTCCGTCAGTGGAGTAATTGTGATGCTTGATTTATTAAACATGAGTCTGGTCTTCTTGATGTCTCAGGACAGTGTTGGTCTCTCTGACGTCTGTGGTGGTTCTGGTCATCAGTACTGACTGGATCAGGTGGGATAATCTGAACCGCGGGTTTCTGCCCAGCGACGAGGTTTCTAGAGCGTTCCTCGCGTCCTTCATCCTGGTCTTTGACCTCCTCATCGTCATGCAGGTACAAGCACAACCACATCAACACTTTTCTACTCTGTCAAATTGCTTATAACAAAAAGATTCATAAAGTCTGTAAAAGTGTTGTTCCTTGTTCGTTGACCTTTACCCTCTATCCCTATTTCCATCTTATCCACAGCAGTTTTATTGAATCAGTTTGTGTGTTTGTGTGTATCGTCTCTCGAATTATTCTTGTTTAATGTCATCCTCATCACCGCAGGCAGCAAATCACAGTGGAGTGTGTCATTGCCTCATGAATATGCTAATATCTACTCAACAGTGTCACGCTATACGCCAGTAATTACCTCAATAAACACACATGCACACACACTTACACATGCATACACACACACACGCATATACACACACTCACACTTACTCACACACACACACACTTACACACGCACACACACACACACTCACACACACTCGCACACACACTCACACACACTCACACACACACTTAAACACGCATACATACATACATACACAAACTTACACACACACACACACACACACACACACACGTGCGCACACACACTCACACACACACACTTAAACACGCATACATACATACATACACAAACTTACGCACACACACACACACATTCACACACTCACATACACACAAGCACACACACTCACACACACACTTAAACACGCATACATACATACATACACAAACTTACACACACACACACACACACACACGTGCACACACACTCACACACACACACTTAAACACGCATACATACATACATACACAAACTTACGCACACACACACACACATTCACACACTCACATACACACAAGCACACACACTCACACACACACTTACACATGCATACACTCACACACACACACACTCACACGCACACATACACACACACACACACACTCACACACACACACTTAAACACGCATACATACATACATACACAAACTTACGCACACACACACACACATTCACACACTCACATACACACAAGCACACACACGCACACACACACACACGCATACACTCACACACACACACTCACACGCACACACACACACACACACACACACACACACACACACTCAGACATACACATAAACACACACACTCACAATAATTGTGCCACACATATTTGACCAAAATATTTATTTTTTTGATAAAACTTGTGTTGTGTTGAGGATATATTTTTGGGAACATTTTGAATGAAAGATCAAAATGATTAACAATAAAGACGTTCTTCACAGCCGTCTTTGCTCATATTTACTGGGACTGGTAATCTGGCATCCCGGGCATTTTGCCGGTGGGCCGACGCACTTTGGGGCCGATCAGGGGCGGACTGGCCATCGGGAGCGCGTAACGGGCTGAATTGGCTGCGATAAGCTAAAAATGAGCCGCCGCGTTATGCAGAACGGACCACAAAACGGTGCCGCCATATGCAGAAAAGGACAGCGACCCCCATGTAAAATCACAGGCTGATTTCTCTTCCCAGTCCAGCCCTGATTTTAATATATTTATATAATAGAGAGTTTGATTTGTCCACAGGTGTGTTTACCTTGATTGCATTGAACTGTCACATCTCATTGTTTTGATATTTTATGATTCAGCATCAATCACCCAATCAGAGGTTTTGATGAAATCATTGATGTCTGTCTGTTTTTGATTACAGTGTCTCAATCGCTCAATCTGTGTATCCGCTCGTCATCTTCATACACTAAAATATTTCACATCACCCATGTCCGTGTTCACTACGTGCGATGGTTAATCTCTGCTCTGACATTTTATTCAGTGGCTTATTAACTCAGACCTTGAACACCCGCGAGTCAGCGCCATTTACAAGCTCTTATTTGAAATCCTTCCATTGATTTTCATCCTCGTAATTTAGCTTTATGTTGTATTATGAAGGTAAATGAGCTGAAACTATAAAAGAGAGAAATTGAAACGATGTACCTCATCATTAGCTCTTCAAGTCGCATAGAAATCAAAGACTCGCAGTTTCGTAATTGCTTCTTAATTCCGTTTATTTGCGCATTTGTCTTCGAGCAGAGGGCTGCGGCGTCTCACATGCTCCTTATATATTATCAAAGTTTTATTGATTTTTGTCAGACTGTTCTCGGAACAGTCTCGGGAGTCTAGAGGGAGCAGACGTCGGTTCATCTGATGCTCAGTGACACCGGGATCTCTTGCCGTGTTCCTCAGCTCAGACTTCAGAAGCCTCGCAATTCATTTTTGATCTCTTATAAATGTCAAACAGAAAAGTATGAGAGATGCTCGATCTTTTGAACACAAACATGTTTATTTATAACTAGACAAAGTTCATTTTCTGAAGAACATTTGAGTGGTGTTTGCCCAAAAATACCTCATCAAACAACAAACTTAAGCATCTTCAGTTTGCCAGACACTACTGGAACTTCAAATGGGACGGGGTTCAATGGTCAGATGAAACAAAGATCACCAGATGAGTTTGGCGCACATATAGAGGTAGCCATATGGAAACGTACCTCGTGCTCACGGTTAAATATGGTGGTGGATCTTTAATATTATGGGGCTGTTTTTATGCCAGAGGTCCTGGACATCTTGTTCGGATACATGGCATCATGGACTCTATCATATACCAACCAAAAATACCTCACTTGCACAATGCGAGAGTGTTGTTGATGGTTGCCAGAACGTTGCTAAGCAGTTTCTAGAGTGTTTTATGTGGTTGCTAAGGCAAGGATTGTTGTTGCTATGGTGTTGCTAGTATTCCTGTAGCTAAACTGGTAAAATATTACATTAGTAATGGCAAGATTATGCGTTTGATGGCCAAAAAGATGCACAAAATATTGAGCAAATGTAAATCGTGAGAATGTGTTTTTCCACCCCGTCTGCCGGCAGATCATCCCCGTCTACCTGGATGAGGGAGGGGACAAGGGGAGGGAAACAAAATATTTGTAGCTAGCTGAATATTAGCACAGACATTTGAAGGGAACACTATCGCCCCCTTGAGTGCACGTTATGAGCGAGTGACAGAAATGAGCGCAGTGCATCGTGTCTGTGTACTCGCGTAAAGTACATCTCATCAAACTTACGCTTGCCTCTGTTCACATATAAATGAAATCTCTACTGGAGTTTACTAAATATCTGCAGGGTTTTCTAATGGTGTTTATTTTTGTATTATTTCCCTACGTTTGCACTTTAGATACGTTTGAGCTCTACAGTTAAAGCCTTTGAAGTGGTTACCTAGTCCGTTGATGTCGTTTTATGTTTCACGGTAAGACCTAAAGGGTTTGTGTGTGTATTTTTGTTATATAATGTTGCTATTGATGCTGTAGTGCAACTTGTTTTGCTTCAGGACCCAGAGTTTACTTTGGACGTTCGCCATGGTAACCAAACCTGCATCCCGTATTTACTTTAGTCTGGGTTTTATTTTATTTTACCTTTGTGGTTTAGTAACCAATGTAACTAAGGAACCAGTTCAGTAGAGTGGTGGTGGCGGCGTAGTGGCTAAAGCACATAACTGGTAATCAGGAGGTTGCTGGTTTGATCCCCACAGCCACCACCATTGTGTCCTTGAGTAAGGCACTTAACTCCAGGTTGCTCCGGGGGGATTGTCCCTGTAATAAGTGCTCTGTATAATACATTGGTACTCAGAAGGTTGCTGGTTCTATCCCCACAGTCACCACCATTGTGTCCTTGAGTAAGACACTTAACTCCAGGTTGCTCCGGGGGGATTGTCCCTGTAATAAGGGCTCTGTAAGTCAGCTTTGGATAAAAGCGTCTGCCAAATGCATAAATGTAAATTTGTAAGATGTGACCGCAAACACGTGTAATTAACAATGTTTTTGGATCCTTCTCGTTGCAGGATTGGGAGTTTCCACACTTCATGGGCGATAAGGACATGAATCTACCGGGTCTTTCCACCACGCAACTGAAGTTCAAACTGCCTGTGTGCAAACGCATCTTTAAAGACGAGTATCACATCCACATCACGGGTAAATCCGCGCACACTGCACACTTATGTAGTGCGCGACAAGATGTACACTACACATGCAATTATGCTGACGAGTCAAGTGCTAGCGCTGTAAGCTGCCGCGTGGGACACGGTGGCTGAATTAATTCCTTTCCCTATGGGACGTGCTGTCAGTATATTCACTCGTTAGATACATCTCTTTATAATTATGTGTGTGAAGGCAGCGTTTGTAATGCATACTAATTAGTTTATAAATGGAGTCTCTGTATGTGACAGACTGGAGTTAAAGACGCTTAGCTAACAGCTTTGGGCTTTTGTTTTCCATTTCATTGCGTTTCGCTCACTGTAGTGTGCACACTTGATAGCCGTTGTGGGAATAGATGATCGTTCCCTAAAGGGGCGGGAAACGGCCTTCCTGCTCAATGGTTCGTGAAAGTCTTTAACCTTATTGTTTTGTGCAGCAATTCAGCGTGATGAAGATAATGTCAGAGATTATTCTGTGAGGGGAGTTTCTTCTGCTGTTAAAGTTCCAACGGTTGATTTTTATTAAAACGATTCGTTTCATCTTTGGTTCTTTGTTACATGAAGGTCACATTATAAAACTGATACATATCGATTGTCTTTAAATCAAACGTTCAATCTTAAAACGGGAAAATACTATTCTTCTTCCTTCCCTTTTTCCTTCCATCCTTATTTCTTTCCTTTCTTTCTTCTTGCCTAATAAATCTCCTTTCTTTCCTTTTTCCTTCGTTCCTCCTTCCTCCTTTCTTTCTTTCTTTCCTTCTTTCTTCCTTCATTCCTTCTTTCTTCCTTCCTTCCTTCCTTCTTTCTTTCTTTCTTCCTTCTTTCTTTCTTTCTTTCTTTCTTCCTTCTTTCTTCCTTCATTCCTTCTTTCTTTCTTCCTTCCTTCTTTCTTTCTTCCTTCCTTCCTTCTTTCTTTCTTTCTTCCTTCTTTCTTTCTTTCTTTCTTTCTTTCTTCCTCCTTTCTTTCTTTCTTCCTCCTTTCTTCCTTCATTCCTTCTTTCTTTCTTCCTCCTTTCTTTCTTCCTTCATTCCTTCTTTCTTTCTTCCTTCTTTCTTCCTCCTTTCTTTCTTCCTCCTTTCTTTCTTCCTTCCTTCCTTCTTTCTTTCTTTCTTTCTTCCTTCTTTCTTTCTTTCTTTCTTCCTTCTTTCTTCCTTCATTCCTTCTTTCTTTCTTTCTTCCTTCCTTCTTTCTTTCTTCCTTCCTTCCTTCTTTCTTTCTTTCTTCTTTCTTTCTTTCTTTCTTCCTCCTTTCTTTCTTTCTTCCTCCTTTCTTCCTTCATTCCTTCTTTCTTCCTCCTTTCTTTCTTTCTTTCTTTCCTTCTTTCTTCCTTCCTTCCTTCCTTCTTTCTTTCTTTCTTCCTTCTTTCTTTCTTTCTTTCTTCCTTCTTTCTTCCTTCATTCCTTCTTTCTTTCTTCCTTCCTTCTTTCTTTCTTCCTTCCTTCCTTCTTTCTTTCTTTCTTCCTTCTTTCTTTCTTTCTTTCTTTCTTTCTTCCTCCTTTCTTTCTTTCTTCCTCCTTTCTTCCTTCATTCCTTCTTTCTTTCTTTCTTCCTCCTTTCTTTCTTCCTTCATTCCTTCTTTCTTTCTTCCTTCTTTCTTCCTCCTTTCTTTCTTCCTCCTTTCTTTCTTCCTTCCTTCCTTCCTTCTTTCTTTCTTTCTTTCTTCCTTCTTTCTTCCTTCATTCCTTCTTTCTTTCTTCCTTCCTTCTTTCTTCCTTCCTTCCTTCTTTCTTTCTTTCTTCTTTCTTTCTTTCTTCCTCCTTTCTTTCTTTCTTCCTCCTTTCTTCCTTCATTCCTTCTTTCTTCCTCCTTTCTTTCTTCCTTCATTCCTTCTTTCTTTCTTCCTTCTTTCTTCCTCCTTTCTTTCTTCCTCCTTTCTTTCTTCCTCCTTTCTTTCGTTCTTCCTTCCTTCTTTCTTTCTTTCTTCCTTCTTTCTTTCTTTCTTTGTTCCTCCTTTCTTTCTTTCTTCCTTCTTTCTTCCTTCATTCCTTCTTTCTTTCTTCCTTCCTTCTTTCTTTCTTTCTTCCTTCTTTCTTTCTTTCTTCCTCCTTTCTTTCTTTCTTCCTCCTTTCTTCCTTCATTCCTTCCTTCTTTCTTTCTTTCTTTCTTTCTTCTTTCTTTCTTCCTCCTTTCTTTCTTCCTCCTTTCTTCCTTCATTCCTTCCTTCTTTCTTTCTTTCTTTCTTCCTTCTTTCTTTCTTCCTTCATTCCTTCTTTCTTTCTTTCTTCCTTCTTTCTTTTCTTTCTTTCTTCCTCCTTTCTTTCTTTCTTCCTTCATTCCTTCCTTCTTTCTTTCTTCCTTCATTCCTTCTTTCTTTCTTCTTTCTTTCTTCCTCCTTTCTTTCTTTCTTCCTTCATTCCTTCTTTCTTTCTTTCTTTCTTTCTTCCTCCTTTCTTTCTTCCTTCATTCCTTCCTTCTTTCTTTCTTCCTTCTTTCTTTCTTCCTTCATTCCTTCTTTCTTTCTTCTTTCTTTCTTTCTTCCTTCTTTCTTTCTTTCTTTCTTCCTCCTTTCTTTCTTCCTTCATTCCTTCCTTCTTTCTTTCTTCCTCCTTTCTTTCTTTCTTCCTTCATTCCTTCTTTCTTTCTTTCTTCCTTCTTTCTTTCTTTCTTTCTTTCTTCCTCCTTTCTTTCTTCCTTCATTCCTTCCTTCTTTCTTTCTTCCTTCTTTCTTTCTTCCTTCATTCCTTCCTTCTTTCTTCCTTCATTCCTTCTTTCTTTCTTCCTTCTTTCTTTCTTTCTTTCTTTCTTTCTTACATTCTTCCTTCATTGCTTCCTAACTTCCTTCCCTTCTTAATTTCTTTCCTTTCTTTCTTTCTTTCTTTATTTCCTTTCTTCATTGCTTCCTACCTAAATAAATATTTCCTTTTTCCTTAATTCTTTTATTTTCCTTCCTCCCTACACAATAAATGTCCTTCCTTTTTGTGCCTTCCTTTTTAAATATGTCTTCCTTGCTTCCATCACTCCTTCCATTCATCTTTCTTTCGTTCTGCCTTCCTTGTTTCATTTCTTTTTTCCTTTCTTCCTTTATTCATTCCTTCCTTCCTTCTTGCCTTTCTTACTTGCATCCATTCCTTCTTTTCTTTCTTCCTGTCTTTTACTTTTCTGTCTTAATTTCATCATTCTTTCTTTAATTATTCTTCCTTCCTTTCTTTCTCTCTCTCAGGGAAATGGTTTAATTATGGCGTCATCTTTCTGGTTCTCATCTTGGACCTGAACATGTGGAAGAATCAGATCTTCTATAAGCCGTATGAATATGGTCAGTACGTTGGTCCAGGAGAGAAGATCTACACCGTTGAGCATCCAGAGACACTGCAAGACTTCAACCGAAGCACGCTGACCTGGGCTTGGCGGTCCACTAGCATCGACCCCCTCACCAACCAGACTTATGTCCAGCGAGACATGTTCCTACACAGCCGTTACGTGGGCTCCAGTCTGGACGTCAAATGCCTGGCATTCGTCCCGAGTCTAGCGGCCTTCGTGCTCTGCGGATTCTTCATCTGGCTGTTTGGCCGGTTTCATGACAGCGAGACGTTCCCCGAGAACCAAGACAAGAGTTACGAGCGCATCAAGCGAAAGTCGCCGTCTGATCTGGGAGTGACGCCAGAGGAGGTGCACATCACCATGAGTGAGGCGCTGAAGAGAAGCGGAACACCGATGTTGCTCTTAGTGGACGCGCATCATTTTGGTTCAACGAACAACTCCATGTCACCGTGTTCAAGTGAGACCCAGGAGACACATCCCAGCATAGCCGTCGACAGTGATGTCCCCGGTGATACTGCTGATGTCAAAAAACTGACCCCATGACCTTAGCCGAAAGTCAAATTGAGTTCAAGAAGTAATTGTTGGAAAACTAGCTTTGAAAGCACCCAAGAGCTATCATGGAAACTACAGTGAAAATTCTGTTTGTATTTTCTATATTTTTATAAGAAACATTTTAAAGACTTCTTATGGCATGAACGTTTGAACTGAACTTGTTCAATGTTCCTCAAATCGTTCCTCTATAAGGCTCTATGGTGCTGAATGATTCATTTATTTTGTGTCTTTTGTATGTAGATATTCTGGTGCCTACATGGATGAATACTGTAAGTACACACTGAGTGCATGGCATGATGGTTATGAACATGTTACTCTTAATTATAAGTAGGGTTAATGGTTACCAAAGCGCTTTACACTGTGTGCCATTCGCACACACACACACCAATGGCGGCAGAGCTGCATGCAAGGCGCTAGTCTGCCATTGGGAGCAACTTGGGGTTCAGTGTCTTGCCCAAGGACACTTCGGCATGTGGAGTCATGTGGGCTGGGAATCAAAGCGCCAACCCAGTGATTAGCAGCCGACCCGCTCTACCACCTGCGCCACAGCTGCCACTGTAATGTCCATTTTACTTACATATAAATTAAACTCTCTCTTAGCTAATGCTGTCAATTATACAGGGGACCGTTTCATTTGGTACATAATGGTAATATTGGCACATAATGGTAATATTGGTACATAATGGTAATATTGGCACATTATGGTAATATTGGAACATTGTGGTAACAATGGAACATAATGGTAATATTGGAACATTATGGTAATATTGGTACATAATGGTAATATTGGAACATTATGGTAATATTGGCACATAATGGTAATAATGGTAATATTGGAACATTATGGTAATATTGACACTTAATGGTAATATTGGTACATTATGGTAATATTGGCACATAATGGTAATATTGGAACATTATGGTAATATTGGAACATAATGGTAATATTGGTACATAATGGTAATATTGGAACATTATGGTAATATTGACACTTAATGGTAATATTGGCACAATATGGTAATATTGGTACATAATGCTAATATTGGTACATTATGGTAATATTGGCACATAATGGTAATATTGGCACATTATGGTAATATTGGCACATAATGGTAATAATGGTACATAATGGTAATATTGGAACATTATGGTAATATTGGTACATAATGGTAATATTGGAACATTATGGTAATATTGGCACATAATGGTAATAATGGTACATAATGGTAATATTGGTACATTATGGTAATATTGGTACATAATGGTAATATTGGAACATAACGGTAATATTGGTACATAATGGTAATATTGGAACATTATGGTAATATTGACACTTAATGGTAATATTGGCACAATATGGTAATATTGGTACATAATGCTAATATTGGTACATTATGGTAATATTGGCACAATATGGTAATATTGGTACATAATGCTAATATTGGAACATAATGGTAATATTGGTACATAATGCTAATATTGGAACATTATGGTAATATTGACACTTAATGGTAATATTGGCACAATATGGTAATATTGGCACATAATGGTAATATTGGTACATTATGGTAATATTGGCACAATATGGTAATATTGGTACATAATGCTAATATTGGAACATTATGGTAATATTGGAACATAATGGTAATATTGGTACATAATGGTAATATTGGTACATAATGGTAATATTGGAACATTATGGTAATATTGACACTTAATGGTAATATTGGCACAATATGGTAATATTGGCACATAATGGTAATATTGGTACATTATGGTAATATTGGCACAATATGGTAATATTGGTACATAATGCTAATATTGGAACATTATGGTAATATTGACACTTAATGGTAATATTGGCACAATATGGTAATATTGGCACATAATGGTAATATTGGTACATTATGGTAATATTGGCACAATATGGTAATATTGGTACATAATGCTAATATTGGAACATTATGGTAATATTGGAACATAATGGTAATATTGGTACATAATGGTAATATTGGTACATAATGGTAATATTGGAACATTATGGTAATATTGACACTTAATGGTAATATTGGCACAATATGGTAATATTGGTACATAATGCTAATATTGGTACATAATGCTAATATTGGAACATTATGGTAATATTGGAACATTATGGTAATATTGGAACATAATGGTAATATTGGTACATAATGGCAATATTGGTACATAATGGTAATATTGGTACATTATGTTAAAGGTTGATCTTGGGATTTTAAGAATCAATTAATCGTAAAAAAAAAAAAAATGTTATTTTTAAAAAATGGATGTTTGTACCCAGCCCCGATTATAAGCAATAATGCTGTGCCTTTAATAGAAAACGACTTAATGGGTCATAGGTTTGAATTATCTTTCCAAGCAAAGGATGTCATATCTGTTCAGATATTTATCAGTTCACAGTATTTAAAGATTTATTATTATGACTTGCATTGCATCTAGTAATATGTGTAAAACTGTAATTATGAATCAACTTAAAGAGCTGTTCACCAAACTGCTGTGCAATCGAGTGTGTGTTCACATGCACGTGTTGGAAAATATCAGATTTTACTGGTGCAAGATTCATTTGTAATATGAATAAAATGGTTTCAAACACCATTTTATTACAAGCGTTTCAGTTCAAACCAAAAGCGTGATTTGAAAATGCTCACCGATGATTATTTTGTTGTTTGTAGTACTGTTGTCTTGAAGTTTTCATCACAGTCTGTGTCGGTTTCCCTGCGTCTTCTGCTGTTGAGTGGATGACACCTCTTCCAATGTTGGGTTAGTGAATATCAGACATATTTGTGTTATCAATAAATGCCTTTTTTTACATGCAGATACAGTGTTATTGATGGAAACAATTCTTCAAATGGTGCCTATCACTAGTCATGATCCACGGTGACCTTGTTGCCTAGCAACCCTCGAGGTCTGGCCTGCATCCAGATGTCAGTGCGGTCGTGTCGAAAGTGGCAATCAAACCCATTTATAGGAGCATCTGGTGTAAACAGCCATTAGGCGCCATTACGGGTCAAAACAGATTTACACAAACTGCAGTTATTAACGCTTTTAGCGATGTGGCGTCACATGTGGCCATTTCTGATTATAACGCATCCTATTTTTTCTTCTGAACGTTTCGCCGAGCGGCTCAAACTTTCTCACGTTTCTTCATCTCTACAATAGTTGTGATAGTTGCCTTCCAATTTCCTGTTTTTATTGTGTGAATCTGGACCTCAGCAACAGCTGATGTGAGGTGTTTCTCTCAATCCGACCGTAACTCTGTCCCTCACCTTCAATATCTGTGATCAGAGAGAGAAATTAAATATTGATTTCTTTGCGGTCAGACAGAAATAAAATACTGTATTAGCAAAGCAAAAAGTA
>NC_068324.1:1085699-1148199 GCF_025860055.1 Xyrauchen texanus
TAAGATGGGCAAGGAGGAGGCGAGGGAAAGGCCAACACGGAGTGACAGAGAGAGAGAGAGAGAACTCGTTCACCGGTTCTCTGATGCGACGTCGCGTGGTCCTCGATCACTCTCTCAGGCGAACGGCAGCCGCTCCTCCCTGGGCAGACCGGAGTTAGACCTCTGACCTCCAGTGGACGGAACATCCCTCCATGTTCCCGGCAACCCTTGGGAACACGCCTCCGCCCCTGGCAGCGGTCCTACCACTCCAGGTGGTCGGGGAGTCGCTTCCCTCCTCCCCTCTGTGAGGAGGAGTTTCTGGGGGACGGCAGGGCACTCCTCCGCCCCTGGCAGAGTCTCCATCGCGCCAGGCGGTCGGTTGAGCCCAGTCCCCAGTCGGCCCATGGACGGCGGTTGTTCCCTGCATCCGGATGGTCGGGCTACTCCATCCCCCGGCGGATGGCAGCGGCGCTCCCCTGGTTGGACGGCATTGTCGAAGACCCTGCGACAGGCATCCCTCCTCCTTCCCGAGTTTCAGCACCAATGGAAAGGGGTTAAGAAGGGCAAGGAGGAGGCGAGAACCGGCTTGACAATATAAATAAAGGTTAATGATAAACTGAACCAAAAACACACAAACATAAACACACACAGGGCAGCTGACTGTAATTCTCCGGCTGATTAGGGACCAGGCGTGTGACGTTCCAGCCCGGCCCCGCCCTCCTCCACTCTACAGTCATGTAAACAACTTAAATGGTTAACAGAGTTAATAAATGTTCAAGATAACGTTTTGGCCTATTACCCCGATTTGTTACTGACTATCCAATGTGTGCAAGTGTGCATGACTGTTTCCTGTTTTCATAGCTTCAGCAGAGGGGAAGAATTACATAATTAATGATCTTCTTTAAGCGTTTTGCTTTGGGTACCACAAAATATGTTACAGTTTTCATAGAAGTTAAAATATCTCTGTATAAAGAACCTGAATCTTGTTTCCTGATTGATCTCAACATAAGATGCACCTGCTGAATATTCATGAGCGCGTCCTGTTGCCTTCACTGGAGCATGTGTCAAAAACACTGCTGAATATTTATGAAATATACAAAACGTACAGGAAGAGGAATTTGAATTCAGCGGATGGAGTGAGTGATTTTCTGAAATGCTTATTCAGTTCAAGGGTGAGTGAAGTTTACAGGATGACCAAACGCAAGCGAGACGTCCCAGAGTCACAGACGGCGGGAAAAAACAATGCAACTAACCATATACCTCTGCATGGTTGTGATAGACTTATCAGCTTTTAAAAGAGAGGACAAAACGCTTCCCATATGTTCAAAAGCTGTGCATCCAATCACACTCTTCCTTATTTTGTGACTTGGTAGAAGCTCGTCAAACAAAACCGATTTGTTTACATTTTTGTGAACCCAGTTGATGATCACTGCTGTAGATCACACAGATGATAATCATGAGATGCTTTAAGCATGAAGATAATGATGTCACAGTTCCCCGAGAAGGTCACTGGAAAGCCATTTAATTAGCACACTCGCTGATCACCTGACGTTCGGTTGCCGTGTGGCCGCACCGCTGGGAAAATGAAAGGTCAACGCATCCATAAATGGAAATGGAGAGATTTTATTCACCATTAGACACGTACAAGCCATATAATAATAATAATAATAATAATAATAATCATCATCATTTAAAATCTAGACAAAAAAGAGAGACGGAAAGCTAATTGTAAAAAGTGCCGTGGAAACACAAATTAGCATCGACTTCGATAACCAGGCAAAAGAGAAAGACGATCAGATTTACGTACGAGCTACATTTTCTACATCCGTTTCTGTGAAAGATCAAAATGAAGGAATGTTTTCTAGAAACATCCAGTGTGGTCATGCCGGCGTGAGCAGTGTGTTCAGTTGTGTTTCGGATGAGTTAATAGTCTTTGTGCAGAAATGGCCTCGATGAGGTCGCGGTTGTCACGTTTCGTATTTGGCATTAATTCCGGAAGGGTCGGGGAGGTCGTGGAAGGGTCGGCCGTGCGAGACTGTACAGGTGCCGTTAGTCCAGAGAGAAGCGACTAAAGACACATGGGATCCACTGAGCAACAGATGTGTCCGATCTGGAGAGGAAAGAGAGAAGGAAAATTACAGCATTCCGAATAGACATTCCGAGAGGAAATGAAAAGCAAACGGAAGACTGATGGAGCCGTTCCTCAATGATCTTGATAGATCTTAAAAAAGAAAGAAAAAGTTTGTTTTGTGTCTGTTTATTTATGTTTGTGTATTTTGTCTGTCTCGTGCATTTGTATGTGTTTATTGTTGTTCAACTGTTTGTCTGTTTTTACTTGTGGCTGTCTGTCTGTCTGTCTGACTGACTGTCTGTCTTTCTGTATGTCTGTCTTTCTTTCTGTCTGTCTGACTGTCTGTCTGTCTGTCTGTCTTTCTGTCTGACTGACTGTCTGTCTGTCTGACTTTCTGTCTGTCTGACTGTCTGTCTTTCTGTCTGTGTCTTTCTGACTGTCTGTCTGACTTTCTGTCTGTCTGACTGTCTGTCTGTCGTTGTGTTTATCTCTTTGAATGTGTGTTTGTTTGTTTGTAAATGCTGTGCACTGACATGCTGAATACTGTGTTTTTGTTTGTAATTTTGTCTGTTGTTGTTTGTCTTTTTGCTTGTTTGTGGGTAGAGTTGCTTGAATTTGTTTGCATGCTTGTGTTTATTTGTCTGGTTGTGTGGTTGTTTATTTGACTGTTTGTTTGTCTATTTGTTTGTGTTTGTATTGTGTGTGTTTTTTGTACAGTTTATTTGTCTCTGTTTGCATTTTGTTTTTCTCTTTGTCTATTTTTATTTGTTTGTCTGCTTGTATTTGGTGATATTTTTGTCTGTACAGTATTTGTTTGTTTGTTGGTCTGTTTATTTGACTTGTTTGTTTGTCTTTGTGTTTGTTTTTACTTGTCTCTTAGTGTGTTTAATTGTTTGTGTTTATCTGTTTGCTTGTATTATTTGGGTGAAGGATTGTTTGTAAGTATTTGTATTTCTGTTTGTGTTTATTTGTATGTCTGTGTTTGCTTGTGTTTGTTTGTTTGTTGCAAGTACTTTGCACTGACACAGCATGTACTGTTTGTTTGTCTGTTTGTTTGCCTTGTTTGTGTGTTTATATTTGTCTCAGTGTGTTTTGTTTGTTTGCTTGTTTTTGACTGTCTGTCTTTGTCTGTTTGCATGTATGTGGTTTAAAGATTGTATTTGTTTATTTTTGTCTATATGTTTATTTGACTGTTTGTATTGTGTGTATTTGTTTGTTTTTGTTTGTCTCACTGTTTGTCTGTTTTATTTTGTCTGTTTATACAGTAATTGTCCATTAGTCTGTTTGTGTTTATTTTGTCTGTTTGTTTATATGCCTGTTTGTTTACTCGTCTCTTTCAGTGTGTTTATTTGTGTCTGTTTGTCTTGTTAGTTTGTATTATTTGGGCGATGGATTGTTTGTATGTATTTGTATGTCTATGTGTTTGTTTGTTTGTTGTAAACACCTTGCATTGACACAGAGTGCACCCTGTGCCGTATTTGATCCACGAGGAGCCGCTGAAGCGTGTGATCCCGTGTTCATCCTCGCAGGTCTTGGTGATGTCATTGCGGACAGAGTGAGCCTGGCACGGGTCCGAAACACAGCGTGGGCAGCACTCGCCCTCGGGCACCAGCGTGAAGTCACAGTCCGCCGGCGGGCATGACAACGGCCAGCAGTCAACCTCACCCTGCTGTAAACGAAAGAGAGAGAATCAGTGCAAATGTGAAATATAATTGGGTTTGGTGAGTAAATAAGGAATGGCAACATGTGCTTAATTTGCAAGAACAACCATCACAGTTTTTATCTGGCAGAGTTGACGTGAGTGAATCAAATCAAAACACTCAACTAAAAAGATGTGACTTAGACATTTCCAAGAATGTTTACCATTAGTGGTTTGAACTTCATGGGACAATATACATGTATAATTAATTAAACATTAGTATTTAGTTTCGCATTAGTTTCTGTTTTGTTTGTCTGGATCGTACCATATATTAAAAAGTCAGATTGTTATGACCTGACCATCAGACCTTTTGGTGACCGCAGTCCATTTTTAAAGTATCCCAAAAACACAACCCCAATTTTTTCTCCCCAATTCTGAACATCCAATTCCCAATGTGCTCTAAGTCCTCGTGGTGGTGTAGTGACTCGCCTCAATCCGGGTGGCGGAGGACGAATCTCAGCTGCCTCCGCGTCTGAGACCATCAATCCGCGCATCTTATCATGTGACTTGTTGAGCGCGTTACCGTGGAGACGTAGCGCGTGTGGAGGCTTCACGCTATTCTCCATGACATCCACACACAACTCACCACACACCCCACCGAGAGCGAGAACCACATTATAGCGACCACGAGGAGGTTACCCCATGTGACTCTACCCTCCCTAGCAACCGGGTTAATAAATAATAAATAATAATAATAAATAAATTGCAGAATAGCTGAAATGCACATCCGGTTTGCGTCAGAGTTCTGTTGGTGTTTATTTAGTAATTAATGACCGTCTGACTGCTCATTATCCCGCTTATTACAATACTACTTGCCAAATAAATGCTCATGAAACATTGATTTGAGTTTAAGTTGTTTTATTAGATTACTTGTGGAGATCGCACAGTGATCCGAGAAGCAGGAAAGATGCTCGCAATACCCGGATGAGCGCTCTGATTCGTGAATGTGCGGTTGTTACTGAGATACATCAGGCCACTAGATGGCGCCATTGAACATAAGAATCGAGTGTTCTAGAGAGCCGTGAAATAAATCTTAATATCCTTTTAGATTCTGGTTAAAACAAATTATTTAAATTCATTTCGATGGGGGCCTGGGTAGCTCAGTGGTAAAGATGCTGGCTACCATCCCTAGAGTCGTGAGTTTGAATTTAGGGCATGCTGAGTGACTCTAGCCAGGTCTCCTAAGCAACCAAATTGGCTCGGTTGCTAGGGAGGGTAGAGTCACATGGGGTAACCAAATTGGCCCAGTTGCTAGGGAGGGTAGAGTCACATGGGGTAACCAAATTGGCCTGGTTGCTAGGGAGGGTAGAGTCACATGGGGTAACCAAATTGGCCCAGTTGCTAGGGAGGGTAGAGTCACATGGGGTAACCAAATTGGCCTGGTTGCTAGGGAGGGTAGAGTCACATGGGGTAACCAAATTGGCCTGGTTGCTAGGGAGGGTGGAGTCACATGGGGTAACCAAACTGGCCTGGTTGCTAGGGAGGGTAGAGTCATGTGGGGTAACCAAATTGGCCCGGTTGCTAGGGAGGGTAGAGTCATGTGGGGTAACCTCCTCGTGGTCGCTATAATGTGGTTCTTGCTCTCGGTGGGGCGTGTGGTGAGTTGTGCGTGGATGCCGCGGAGACTAGCGTGAAGCCTCCACACGCGCTACGTCTCCACGGTAACACGCTCAACAAGTCACGTGATAAGATGTGCAGATTGACGTCTCAAACACGGAGGCAACTGAGATTCATCCTCCACCGCCCGGATTGAGGCGAGTCACTACACCACCATGAGGACTTAGAGTGCATTGGGAGAAAAAGGAAAAAAAAAATATAATAATTTTGACTCGTTCCTTCTTTGAAAAATCTGGGTAACAGTGAGGCACTTTTTGGAATTTTTGTAGGGTTTAAAATGCAGAAATGTGAAGTTTATAATTTTATAAAAGCACATATTAATTCTACTGCTAAAACTCATCCATTATTTGAGCTGTAAAGCTGTTAAAATCAGTTTTAACGAGCATTTGAGGGTTTATGGCCTTATGTCGTCATGGAAACGAAATGGATATAAACATTAGCTAAAGCTTGACACTGATGCGGTTAGTAAGCGATTTTATCACACTAAATCACGTCTTGTGTCGATACTTTTGAAACAGTATTTGAATGTTTACAGATTAAACCCCATTGACTTGCATTGTAAGTGACTCACTGGAACACACATTTGTGCTTTATTAAAGAAAAGGAGGAACGAGTCGAAATTCATCAATATTATGACACAAATGCTGTCGACTGAGATTAACTTGTACTGAACCAAGAATATTAAATTGCTAGACATGTATATTTATTCGCATTAAGAATATGTAATTTCCGTGATATCACACACACCTGAGCTGGGATATCTCGATGTCTCTGTGCGTTCAGCAGCTATCAATAACAGGAAACTGACACTCACAAACCCGCCGCATTTGTGCTACAGGCGCAGCAGATCCTTAAATGCAGGTCATGTATTTTAGTCAGCGCTGGAGATCTGTGGCTAAACAGAGATTTGGCTCAGCGGCCTCATTTAATTTCAGCGGGGTTAGCGCTATCGCCACGGTAACACACAGGAAGTGCCCTGAAAGGCATGGGAGTCTTTTTGAAGTCGAACCCTGATTATCCGTGCACCTGAGACGGGCTGTTTGGATGGGTTATGGTCAGGTTGGTTATCATTGCGAGACGGGTATAATGTGCCCGAAACACAGATTTCGTCTGGAATACTGCATACTGTACAGTATATACTGTGTACCTGCATGCTGTTCTGCAAAATGCCCAAATTTGCTGCGGTTGAGGTACGGGTAGGTTTAGGGTTGTGTTAGGGTTAGGGGTAAAGTAACAGCTACAAATGTAATTAAATGCAATTACATGCATGTACATAATAAGTACATTGTAGTTAAGGACGCCTCATTTGAAGTCTCTCACTCACACACTCACACACACACACACACACACACACAAACACACACTCTCACGTTCACACACACAAACACTCACACACTCTCACATACACACACACACACACACACTCTCACACACTCTCTCTCTCTCTCTCTCTCTCACACACACACACACACACACACACACACACACACACAGAAGTGTTTCCATGTTTTATGGGGACTTTCCATAGACATAATGGTTTTTATACTGTACAAACTTTATATTCTATCCCCTAAACCTAACCCTACCCCTAAACCTAACCCTCACAGAAAACTTTCTGCATTTTTACATTTTCAATAAAACATTGTTTAGTACGATTTTTAAGCGATTTGAATTATGGGGACACTAGAAATGTCCTCATAAATCACATTTATAGCATAATAACCTTGTAATTACTAATTTGTAACTTACAAAATTGTCCTCGTAAATCACAAAAACACGCACACTCTCTCACACACACACTCTCACACGCACACACACTCTCACACACACACACACACACACACAAACACACTCACACAGAAACACACTCTCTCACATTCACACACACACAAACACTCACATACACACAAACACACTCACATTCACACACACACACACAAACACACACTGTCACATTCACACACACACAAACACACTTACATACACACTCACACAGAAATACACACTCTCACATTCACACACACACAAACACACTCACATACACACAAACACACTTACATACACACTCACACACAAACAAACTCACACACACATACGCTGTTTTCACATGTATGCAGTATTAGCGTCTCCCAGCCGGCTGATCTGGTGAACAGAAGTGCTCTGGATGTGCAGATATGTACAGACTAAAGCTGTAGAACAAGGCGGCACACCGCACGCTCCACAAACCTCAGCCATAATTTGAGAAAAAGCGATCCGGGCAGAGGGAATGTTCCACAGACTCGTCCTCATGAATGCAGAGATGGCAGAAGCATGTGATGAGCATATGGATGTGGACATGTTCAAATGGTTTGTACACTCGGCAGGATGCATTTAAGATCTGCAGGGATTCATATCAGAAGCGCCGAATATCTGAGGGGGTTTGTTATAGTCGTTTGATCCACATTTTTCTAATGGTTGTGTTAGAGGTTTTTAGGTGAATTTAAAGGAAGTTGTAGCATAAAAATAACATTGTCATTATTTACTCACCCTTATGTTGTTCCAAACCCACCTGACTTTCTTCTGTAGAACACAACATGAGATGTTAGGCAGAATGTTAGTCTCAGTCACCATTCACTTTCATGGCATATTTTTCCATACATTGAAAGTGAATGGTGACTGAGACTAACATTCTGCCTAACATCTCATGTTGTGTTCTACAGAAGAAAGAAAGTCAGGTGGGTTTGGAACAACATGAGTATGAGTAAGGGATGTCGCAATTCATTGAATTGATTAAAAATATAAACTGTACCCTATTAATGCAGTAGGGTTTTTTATTTTTACAAGACTTCACTAATAAACTGGAATATATACATTCCTTACGCACGACACACGTCCCGGGCGTAATAAACATGTTTTACTTATGGAGAATCAGGAGTGGGAGAGATGTAGAAAAGTGTCATTCATTTAGTTAAGCATTAAAACGTAACTCAAATAAATGTAATTGTAAATATATATATTCAGTATATATGCATCTGTGTGGAAAGGCCTGAAAAGCATCACCAAGTACAAGTCACCTCCCCTCATCTGTAGAGAATCAACTGATGAACTGAATGTGTTTCACTGCAGGTTTGAGTAGCCCAGTCCCACACCCCTCCCCTTTCTGATTTTCCTGCGACCCCCCTCCTGCTACTCAATCTGCACTTATGATCCAAGAAGAGGTGCGCTCTGTTTTAAAGACAGCGGTGATGAAGCATTATTCCCATCAGATGTGCTTCATTCACCGCTGACGAATCTCAGTTGCCTCCGCGTCTGAGACCGTCAATCCACGCATCTTGTCACGTGACTTGTTGAGCACGTTACCGTGGAGACGTAGCGTGTGTGGAGGCTTCACGCTATTCTCTGCGGCATGCACGCACAACTCACCACACGCCCCACCGAGAGCGAGAACCACATTTTAGCAACCACGAGGAGGTTACCCCATGTGACTCTACCCTCCTTAGCAACCAGGCTAATTTGGTTACCCCATGTGACTCTACCCTCCCTAGCAACCAGGCCAATTTGGTTACCCCATGTGACTCTACCCTCCCTAGCAACCGGGCCAAACTGGTTACCCCATGTGACTCTACCCTCCCTAGCAACCGGGCCAATTTGGTTACCCCATGTGACTCTACCCTCCCTAGCAACCGGGCCAATTTAGTTACCCCATGTGACTCTACCCTCCCTAGTAACCGAGCCAATTTGGTTTACCCCATGTGACTCTACCCTCCCTAGCAACCGGGCCAATTTGGTTACCCCATGTGACTCTACCCTCCCTAGCAACCGGGCCAATTTGTTTACCCCATGTGACTCTACCCTCCCTAGCAACCGGGCCAATTTGGTTACCCCATGTAACTTTACCCTCCCTAGCAACCGGGCAAATTTGGTTACCCCATGTGACTCTACCCTCCCTAGCAACCGGGCCAATTTAGTTAACCCATGTGACTCTACCCTCCCTAGCAACCGAGCCAATTTGGTTTACCCCATGTGACTCTACCCTCCCTAGCAACCGGGCCAATTTGGTTACCCCATGTGACTCTACCCTCCCTAGCAACCGGGCCAATTTGGTTACCTCATGTGACTCTACCCTCCCTAGCAACCGGGCCAATTTGGTTACCCCATGTGACTCTAGCCTCCCTAGCAACCGGGCCAATTTAGTTACCCCATGTGACTCTACCCTCCCTAGCAACCGGGCCAATTTGGTTACCCCATGTGACTCTACTCTCCCTAGCAACTGAGCTAATTTGGTTTACCCCATGTGACTCTACCCTCCCTAGCAGCCAGGCCAATTTGGTTACCCCGTGTGACTCTACCCTCCCTAGCAACCGGGCCAATTTGGTTACCCCATGTGACTCTACCCTCCCTAGCAACCGGGCCAATTTGGTTACCCCATGTGACTCTACCCTCCCTAGCAGCCAGGCCAATTTGGTTACCCCATGTGACTCTACCCTCCCTAGCAACCAGGCCAATTTGGTTACCCCATGTGACTCTACCCTCCCTAGCAACCGAGCCAATTTGGTTTACCCCATGTGACTCTACCCTCCCTAGCAACCGGGCCAATTTGGTTACCCCATGTGACTCTACCCTCCCTAGCAACCGGGCCAATTTGGTTACCCCATGTGACTCTACTCTCCCTAGCAACCGGGCCAATTTGGTTACCCCATGTGACTCTACCCTCCCTAGCAACCGGGCCAATTTGGTTACCCCATGTGACTCTACCCTCCCTAGCAACCGGGCCAATTTGGTTACCCCATGTGACTCTACCCTCCCTAGCAACCGGGCCAATTTGGTTACCCCATGTGACTCTACCCTCCCTAGCAACCGAGCCAATTTGGTTTACCCCATGTGACTCTACCCTCCCTAGCAACCGGGCCAATTTGATTACCCCATGTGACTCTACCCTCCCTAGCAGCCAGGCCAATTTGGTTACCCCATGTGACTCTACCCTCCCTAGCAACCAGGCCAATTTGGTTACCCCATGTGACTCTACCCTCCCTAGCAACCGAGCCAATTTGGTTTACCCCATGTGACTCTACCCTCCCTAGCAACCGGGCCAATTTGGTTACCCCATGTGACTCTACCCTCCCTAGCAACCGGGCCAATTTGGTTACCCCATGTGACTCTACTCTCCCTAGCAACCGGCCAATTTGGTTACCCCATGTGACTCTACCCTCCCTAGCAACCGGGCCAATTTGGTTACCCCATGTGACTCTACCCTCCCTAGCAACCGGGCCAATTTGGTTACCCCATGTGACTCTACCCTCCCTAGCAACCGGGCCAATTTGGTTACCCCATGTGACTCTACCCTCCCTAGCAACCGGGCCAATTTGGTTTACCCCATGTGACTCTACCCTCCCTAGCAACCGGGCCAATTTGGTTACCCCATGTGACTCTACCCTCCCTAGCAACCGGGCCAATTTGGTTACCCCATGGGACTCTACTCTCCCTAGCAACCAAGCTAATTTGGTTTACCCCATGTGACTCTACCCTCCCTAGCAACCAGGCCAATTTGGTTACCCCATGTGACTCTACTCTCCCTAGCAACCGAGCTAATTTGGTTTACCCCATGTGACTCTACCCTCCCTAGCAACCAGGCCAATTTGGTTACCCCATGTGACTCTACCCTCCCTAGCAACTAGGCCAATTTGGCATCAGATGTGCTTCATTCACCGTTGAATTAAATGCGGCTCATTAATTATGCACCTCTTCTTGCTCTCCTGCCCAACTCCCATTGTGAGCGTGGCTGAAGTGCGGCCCTAAGCGGTGGGGCGGATCATTCCGCCACTCTATATATATATATATATAGTATATAGAAATTATAATAATTCAAAATAGCATTAAAACTTTACAAAATAAAGCCATAAATGTATATTACTGTTCATGAAACTATATTTTGCATTTTTATTGTAAAACTAAATACACGTTCTTGTTTTTATTTTATTTTTTTTATTCAAATAAAAAAGTTGGAAACATGTACTAACTTGCTCCCTGTCTGGAAGGACTTTCCATTTCTGCTGACATCATCCATTCCTGTTATTCTTCAACCAGCTGTCATATAGAGACACTGAAGGACTGACCCCATCCGATCAATTCACCAATCAAATACGTCACATTACAACCAAATTGGTTGTTTTAGTGTTGAAAAGGTCAAAAGATCTAAATTCAAGTGTCTTTACGTCTTACCAGACACTGGCAGCGCTGGCAGTTCTCGATCCAGGTGTCTCCGCTGGAGTAGGTGAGCAGTCCGTTCTGATGTAAACATTGAGACGTGAGTCTCGGGTCACACTCCGGACAGCAGAACAGGTCAAGGGTCGGGTTGTCACAGTCACACACCATCCGTCTGCACATGACCCGACCCGACTGCAGGGCAAAAACACACGTTTACTGATTGGAAATACGAGTTTATTCACATGCACTTTTTATAAATATTCTTCAAAACACCTTTTATGCTCCAGAAAGTAAGCTAAATGGGTTTGGAACAACATGAGGGTAAGTAAATGATGACAGACTTTTCCTCGTTGGGTGAACTGTTCCTTTAAGAAACCAAACTGAACAAACAAAAACACCTTGATGACTTTGTGACACTGAACCAATAAAGGCCTTCACGTCGTGTTTACCTCTAATTTTGATTGACAGCTCTCCCTCTTCCACATCATTTAAACTCTCTTGGCTGATTAAGACTCATTCGCCAGCTCTGTCTCTCACCATGAGTGGAGCAATTGGTAGATTGATTATTTGATATCTCAAAGCCCATCTTGCTCATCACATCTTCCAGAACAAAACATTTCAATTAAAGACACAATTATCGACCGTGACCAGTGAAACTGATGGAGGTCAATCGCTTTAATGAAAATGTGACGATTCAAGCAGGTGGCGGAGGACGAATCTCAGTTGCCTCCGCTTCTGAGACCGTCAATCTGCGAATCTTATCACGTGACTTGTTGAGCGCATTACCGTGGAGACGTAGCGCGTGTGGAGGCTTCACGCTATTCTCCGCGACATCCACACACAACTCACCACACGCCCCACTGAGAGCATAGCAACCACGAGGAGGTTACCCCATGTGACTCTACCCTCCCTAGCAACCAGGTCAATTTGGTTACCCCATGTGACTCTACCCTCCCTAGCAACCGGTCCAATTTGGTTACCCCATGTGACTCTACCCTCCCTAGCAGCCGGGCCAATTTGGTTACCCCATGTGACTCTACCCTCCCTAGCAACCGGGACAATTTGGTTACCCCATGTGACTCTACCCTCCCTAGCAACTGGCCAATTTGGTTACCCCATGTGACTATACCCTCCCTAGAAACCGGGCCAATTTGGTTACCCCATGTGACTCTACCCTCCCTAGCAGCCGGGTCAATTTGGTTACCCCATGTGACTCTACCCTCCCTAGCAACCAGGCCAATTTGGTTACCCCATGTGACTCTACCCTCCCTAGCAGCCGGGTCAATTTGGTTACCCCATGTGACTATACCCTCCCTAGCAACCGGGCCAATTTGGTTACCCCATGTGACTCTACCCTCCCTAGCAACCAGGCCAATTTGGTTACTCCATGTGACTCTACCCTCCCTAGCAACCAGGCCAATTTGGTTACTCCATGTGACTCTACCCTCCCTAGCAACCAGGCCAATTTGGTTACCCCATGTGACTCTACCCTCCCTAGCAGCCAGGTCAATTTGGTTACTCCATGTGACTCTACCCTCCCTAGCAACCAGGCCAATTTGGTTACCCCATGTGACTCTACCCTCCCTAGCAACCGGACCAATTTGGTTACCCCATGTGACTCTACCCTCCGTAGCAACCGGGCCAATTTGGTTGCTAAGGAGATCTTTTTATTTATATAGCACCTTTATCTAAGCTTCACTTGTTCAACATGTATTGAGCCCATAACATTCACTGAAGCGTGTTATATCGGTCATGCAACTGTCCTTCATATCTCAGGATACAGCAGTGAAACACAATCCTCACATGACTTCACATCAAACACACTCACACATCAAACACGACTGCTGTTTCTACCCATAATGCATCACTCTCACTGACCTGACACGAGCAGACGGAGCATCGGTCACTGTCCAGCACCCAGATCTGTCCATTGTGCTTCACTTTGTTGTCATGGACACAGTCACCGGTGCAGTTGTGTCCGTGCGGACAGCGACAGTCGTATCCACCGTCGATGTTGAAACACACCGTGTCGTTGGCGCAGGTGCTGCGACCCGTGCGACACTCGTCGATGTCTAGAGGAAGTCAAAAACCAGTTCAGACAGTTTGTGGGTGTCGTTTATTAATAATTGCATACAAGTGTTTTTATTTACAGTTCAAAAAATACAAATAAAATGACATACCCTGTCTTGCTTTTGTTTGTTATTGAGTATTGCCCAAATAAGGCGATTTGACACATATTTATGTATATTCCACAAAACACAAAAATGAACTGAAGTAACGCAAAATATCCAGTGTGCACGTTTACACACCATTCATGTGACTGGTCAATAAATTATGCATTTTGTAATGGAAAACTTTGGTTATTTAATTTATTTTTTGTCTTGTGAAATATATTTAAAGGGACAGTTCACACAAAATATGATCCCAGAATTTGAACCTCAAAACCACATCCTTAAAGTAATCCATAAGACTCCAGTGGTTTAATCCATGTCTTCAGAAGTCATATGATACGTGTGGGTGAGAATCAGATCAATATTTAAGTCTGTTTTTTACTGTAAATTTTTCTCCCTGCCCAGTCAGTGGACATATGAATCGAAGAATACGAATCACCAAAAACAAAAGAAAAAGAATGCAAAAGTGAAAGTGTAGATTTATTGATTTGTTTCTCACGCACTCCTATCGTATCACTTCAGAAGACATGGATTGATCCACTGGAGTCGTATGGATTACTGTTTTGCTGCCTTTATGTGCTTTTTAAAGCTTAAACGTTTCAGTCTCCATTCACTTTAATTGTATGGACCTTCAGAGCTGAGATATTCTTCTAAAAATCTTCATTTGTGTTCTGCAGAAGAAAGAAAGTCACACATTTGGGATGACATGTGGGCGAGTAAATGATGAGAGAATTTTCATTTTTGGGTGTACTGTCCCTTTAAATCTCTGTAATCTGCTATGCAGCTTTTTCAGGGCAGTACTAAATAAACAACAAAAGACAATTTTATGATCTTTTAAATGTGAGACATCTTACAGGTAGGGTCACATAGTCATTCAGTTTCTAATAATAATAATAATGGCAATAATAGTCATGGGAAATAAAAAAAAATTTTCTAAGGGCATATGAAGTTGTTGGCTTCATTTCATTTGACATTTTATTCTAAATTTAAAATAAACCAAAGAATAAAAGTATTCCTGAATACTGAATACTTTTGACCACAGGTTTTATTAACTTACTACACGCAGAATGAAAGCGAGTGTGCGGCTGTACCTTTACATGACTCTCCGTTGGCGGTGAACACCTCGTTGTCATGGTAACCGTCACGACACTCGCAGTGATACCACCCAGGTAAGTTCACACAGGTAGCGTGAGTGTCACACTGCACCAAACCCTCTGAGCACTCGTCGATATCTAAACACACACACACTGAATCAGTCACTCATGAGGCTCTGTTTAAATTAGCATGCTGACTTAGAAATGAGCTACCTATGTAGGCTGTAGACAGCAAGACAGCTCACTAGAATCTGCTGTGTTTAATATGATCGATTAATAATGTCACTGTGGGCCGAGCAGTGTCTGGGCAGAGCAAGGCCAATAAGACGTGTTGTGAATGAGGTCTCGCGTTCCAGTGAGGGGCGGCGGGAGTGTTTAGGGAGAAGAGACAGCAGCTGACGGGGAGAGAGCGAGACACACTGAGCTCTGTGTGTGTGTTCGGCGTGTCCGCGGGGAAGCAGCACGTGAAGTCATTTTATGGTATGTTTAAGAAAGAAATGTCTACGTGTTTGTCAAGCCAGTCCTAGCTTCCTCATTTCCCATGCATTCCTTGAATCGTTACACTGGTGCAAAAACACAGGAAGCAGGAAGGATACACTGTCATGGAGTCCTCACCGCTGCCATCCGCCTGGAAACGGAGGAGCCACTGCCATCTCCTAAGAGAAGGAGCCGTCCACCAGGGGACGGAGGAACTGCTGCGGTCCGCCAGGGGACGGGGAGCCGCTGCTGTCTGCCAATAGTGGGAGGAACCGCTGCCGTCCATCAGGGGACGGAGGAGTCGCTGCTGTCTGTCAATAGTGCGAGGAATGCTGCCTTCCACCTGGGAACGGAGGAGTCGCTGCTGTCTGCCAATAGTGGGAGGAACCACTGCCTTCCGCCAGGGGACGGGGGAGCCGTAGCCATCCACCAGGGGACGGAGGAACCGCTGCTGTCCGCCAGGAGCGGGAGGAACGCTGCCTTCCACCAGGGGACGGAGGAGTCTTTGCTGTCTGCCAATAGTGGGAGGAACCGCTGCCGTCCATCAGGAGACGGAGGAGTCGCTGCTGTCTGCCAATAGTGGGAAGAACCGCTGCCGTCCATCAGGGGATGGAGGAGTCGCTGCTGTCTGCCAATAGTGGGAAGAACCGCTGCCATCCATCAGGGGACGGGGGAGCCATAGCCATCCACCAGGGGACGAAGGAACCGCTGCTGTCCGCCAGGAGCGGGAGGAACGCTGCCTTCCACCAGGGGATGGAGGAGTCGCTGCTGTCTGCCAATAGTGGGAGGAACCGCTGCCTTCCGCCAGGGGATGGGGGAGCCGTAGCCATCCACCAGGGGACGGAGGATCCATAGCTGTCCGCCAGGGGACAAACGAGCCGAAGCCGTCAGCCTGGGGACAGAGGAACCGTTGCTGACTGCCAGGAAGCGGAGGAGCTGTTGCCATCCGCGAGGGGAAGGTGGACTCACTGCCGTCCGCCGGGGAGACGGAGGAGTGGCTGAGGTCCAGTCAAAAGTGTGTCTGGGGCCGGTGAGCCCATCTCTCTCTTCTCTCTCTGCTTTCTTCTCTCCCTCTCTATCCCCCCACCCCCCATCGTCCTGTACCCACTCCCAGGCACATGCGGGACGGTTATGGCGACCATCCTGATCCGGGGGCGGGAGAGTAGGTCACAGCCTGGAGAATTTCTCGGCCTGAGTTTGGCAATGGGGGTATGTGGTGAGCAGGGCTGTGCTGAGAGGCATCTGGGCAGAGCGAGACCGGGAAGATAAGTGGTGAATGAGTTCCACCTGTGTGCCACACTGGTCTCACGTTCCAGTGAGGGGCGGCGGGAGTGTTTAAGGAAAGGAGACTGTGGCAGATGGGGAGAGAGAAAGACACATGGAGCTGTGTGTGTGTGTGTGCTCACCGTGTATCCAGCATGTGAAGTTGTTTCATGATATGTTTAAGAAATAAATGTCTATGTGTTTATCAGTCTTAGCTTCCTCCTTTCCCATGCATTCCTTGAATCATTACAGACAAAATGCAAACAATCTAAATGGTCCTAAAAACAGGCATCGTCCACACAAATGACCAAACAATCACCAGCGTCTGAATCTAATCCCATTTTCAAACAAATTGCTTTTGCAGTTCAGACATAATGACTCAAATGATATTAAATTTCATCTGCAGTATGTGGAGAACACATTAAAGCCATTATTACTCAGATCTTCTCAGTGATTAAACGTGTGTACTGATTCTCATTTCAGATCATTATTAAAATCATTATTTATCATTTTTAAAGATTATATTGGCATGGAATGAAACCCAACTCTGGTCACACATTTCAAGGCTTATTTACTGTAAGTGTTGGCGACACAAGAGTTTGCAGTTGGCAGAACAGACTGCCATTGAAACTGAAAAGCTGTCTGGATGCTGTCTGAAAGAACATAAATAAAAAAGCTACTGAAGCAGATTTGGGGAGGTGGTTGTGTTCTTCATGCTATTTATAACAGAAGAGATGTCGGGTTGCTAAATATACACTGCACTTGTGTGCTGCTGTCTGTAATGATGTCATTTAAAGTCTTGAGGAAATGGGAATAGAATTGAGTAAAGAATCTTTTCACAAAACAGCGGGACTGATTGCACCAAGTCTAGGCGCAAGTGGGTTCGGTGAAATTGCATGCACAATGCGCTAATGGCAAACGCAGGAACTGAGTTTAGACTTTGCGCAGAGTTAAGACATGCTTTTGAGATGCCTTGCAATGACGTATGGGACCTCAGAAAGTCCACACAGTTTGCGCACATACACCCACAGATGGTTCAAACTCTCCCACACGCCCAGGGTGTGCTGAGTGACTCCAAGCAGGTCTCCTAAGCAACCAAATTGGGCCGGTTGCTAGGGAGGGTAGAGTCACATGGGGTAACCTCCTCGTGGTGGTGATTAGTGGTTCTCTCAATGGGGCGTGTGGTGAGTTGTGTGTGGATCGTGGAGAGTAGCATGAGCCTCCACATGCTGTGAGTCTCCGCGGTGTCATGCACAACGAGTCACGTGATAAGATGCGCAAATTGACGGTCTCAGAAGCGGAGGCAACTGAGATTCGTCCTCCATCACCCGGATTGAGGCGAGTAACCGTGCCACCACGAGGACCTACTAAGTAGTGGGAATTGGGCGTTCCATATTGGGAGAAAAGGGGATTAAATAAAAAGAAAAGAATGCCAGATTAGGTGATTGTTTTATGTCTTAACGCAAAAGTGTGACCAATAGCAAATGGAGGGAGTTTGAAAAAACAGCTATTTGTGTAGAAGTCAAATTTAACCACTCAAGGCAATTACATTTTTTTAGATTCAAGCCTACTTTCATGAAAATGATGTGATTATGCCGACATTTTTGCAAACTGATATTGCGCAGTGCATGACGCGTATCACAGCAGTTCTGAGGTGAAATGTCCACTTTGTGGCGCTAAAAGTGAGTTATATGTTCCCCCAAACAAACGTTCACCGTGTGGCGCTAAAAGCGAGTTATATGTTCACCCAAACAAACGTCCACCGTGTGGCGCTAAAAGCGAGTTATATGTTCCCCCAAACAAACATCCACCGTGTGGCACTATAAGCGAGTTATATGTTCCCCCAAACAAATGTCCACTGTGTGGCGCTAAAAGCGAGTTATATGTTCCCCCATACAAACGTCCACCGTGTGGCACTATAAGCGAGTTATATGTTCCCCCAAACAAACGTCCACTGTGTGGCGCTAAAGGAGAGTTATATGTTCCCCCAAACAAACGTCCACCGTGTGGCACTATAAGCGAGTTATATGTTCCCCCAAACAAATGTCCACTGTGTGGCGCTAAAAGCGAGTTATATGTTCCCCCATACAAACGTCCACTGTGTGGCGCTAAAAGCGAGTTATATGTTCCCCCATACAAACGTCCACTGTGTGGCGCTAAAAGCGAATTATATGTTCTCCCAAACAAATGTCCACTGTGAGGCGCTAAAAGCGAGTTATATGTTCCCCCAAACAAACGTACACCGTGTGGCGCTATAAGCGAGTTATATGTTCCCCAAACAAACGTACACCGTGTGGCTCTAAAAGCGAGTTATATGTTCCCCCAAACAAACGTCCACCGTGTGGCGCTAAAAGCGAGTTATATGTTCTCCCAAACAAACGTCCACCGTGTGGCGCTAAAAGCGAGTTATATGTTCCCCCAAACAAACGTCCACCGTGTGGTGCTAAAAGCGAGTTATATGTTCTCCCAAACAAACGTCCACCGTGTGGCGCTAAAAGCGAGTTATATGTTCCCCAAACAAACGTCCACCGTGTGGCGCTAAAAGAGAGTTATATGTTCCCCCAAACAAACGTCCACCGTGTGGTGCTAAAAGCGAGTTATATGTTCTCCCAAACAAACGTCCACCGTGTGGCGCTAAAAGCGAGTTATATGTTCTCCCAAACAAACGTCCACCGTGTGGCGCTAAAAGCGAGTTATATGTTCTCCCAAACAAAAGTCCACCGTGTGGCGCTAAAAGCGAGTTATATGTTCCCCCAAACAAACGTCCACCGTGTGGCGCTAAAAGCGAGTTATATGTTCCCCAAACAAACGTCCACCGTGTGGCGCTAAAAGCGAGTTATATGTTCCCCAAACAAACGTCCACCGTGTGGCGCTAAAAGCGAGTTATATGTTCCCCCAAACAAACGTCCACCGTGTGGCGCTAAAAGCGAGTTATATGTTCCCCCAAACAAACGTCCACCGTGTGGCGCTATAAGCGAGTTATATGTTCCCCCAAACAAACGTCCACCGTGTGGCGCTAAAAGCGAGTTTAATGTTCTCCCAAACAAACGTCCACCGTGTGGCGCTAAAAGCGAGTTTAATGTTCTCAAACAGATGAGGTTTATAAGGTCAATGCTCAACAAAACTGACCTCCGACCCTAAACCTTTAACCTAAACCTGACCGATAGTGTCAGAAAGAGCAAATGTGAGATGAAAAACACAACTAGCGTCATTTTGGACTTGTGTGCTCTTCAGGACTCGTACCCGCTCCATCACAAGTGCAACGCTCTATCAGTCGAGCACAATCTGATCACACTCGAACAAGCTATAAGTGTAGATGATTATGTGATGCAAACGTTAAAATGAGTCATTTGCTTTAGTAAAAGTATTTAGATGAGATAGCATTATGAGAGGATAAGAGTGAAAAGTAAGTGTTTATTATCAGATAATCTGCTATTTTCCTCGTGATTTGTGTGAACGGGTATAAAATTCATTGTTGTTGTTTCACCAGGAAACCGACGTGCTGCGTACAACGAGACACACACGTCAGTGGTGTGAGTTTGGGGCTGGACCACAGAATATTGCTTGGCCGACCAGTAAAAAAAGGGGGAGTCTTTGGGGAAACACGCCATTGCTTTTTCAATTCTTGATGGCGATGCTAGTGGTGCAGAACTTAAAATAGCTTTATGAAACCTGAGAAGATATAAAGCATGAATGAGCTGTAAACTGAGCTTGAGCAGCGACAAGAAAATCATTGTTCGGAGGTGAACAGAGTAATTCTGCATTACAAGCTGGAGAAAGAGATGGAAAGGAGGAGAGAGATCTTATTATTTTGAGACTCCTGAAAACACACTCGATTATATGATCTCAGGGGAGAAACACAACACTCTCCAGTCACTCCACACACACTTATAACAGCCCTGTGTGAGATAATCAGCACGACATTTCACCAGTGAGTGTGTTTGCAGTCAGGGAATCTCAATCCAGCACTGCTTATTTCACACACACAAGAGCAGTAGTATTTTTATTATCTAAAAAAAGCTTTTCAACGCCTCTTTATACGACATGATCACGGGGAGTCGACATGTTGCTACCGAATGTTCCAGACATCGACTCCATCCTGAAAAACTGCAGACAAGCGACATCTCTCATCAGACATTTTATCCGGTCCGAATAGGGCTTAATTATTACTCCCCTGAAGTTTAGGTTGAGGGTTGGGGTTAGAAGGTAGAGTTATATAAAATATGCATTCCTTTTCACTCTATTACATCCTGTACAACTTGCTTTTGGCGCCACCTTGTGGAAACTGAAGCTCACTCGTGCCTATACCTTCAACAACACTACCAGCTTTGGCCACTGGGGCAGTGTTTCATATTTCAGTGTGCACAGACCGATTTCACCAGAAATTTTGACCTTCTGTCGCCGAATTGTCAGTGAGATCAGTCGGATTTATATTGCCATTATTTGCGACAATCGTGCATCACTGACGTCTACCAACATGATCTATAAATGTATCAGAATTAGTCTTATAATTGTATATACTGTATATATTTTATGCATTTGACAGACACTTTTGTTCAAACATTACTTCGGTTTGTAGCACAGTAGGAGTGATTTTATTTCACGGTAACCGTATATGCTGTATGTCATGATATAGGTATTTACTAAATAAGCATATGATTATGCCTATTTTTGGAAAATCCAGTGAATTAAATACGTTACAAATTAAAGCCACTTCATACATTTTTTTTTTTTAAATTTTTATTCATAGAAAATGAATCAGTTGAATTCTACTATATTTAATTGCTAGTAAACAGCTAAAACTGCCTTTTGTTACGTCCAACAAACACTCCTTAAAAACAATGTCCTCACCTGGACGTGTTTGGAATACGAACCACTCTATAATTTGACGTTACGGCACATTTCTTCGTTGCCCTCTAATTTACATAACATAAAATATACATACCATAATAAAACAATAACAGAAAGCATGTGCATATACGGTCTGTACTGTAGTATAACAGCATTTACAGTCAGTCAAATTGTTCGACAATCTAGATTTAAAACAAAGACGCAAACACAACTGTGTCCTCTGAGAAGCACCATTTCCATGTTACGAGCCACTCATGAGAAACCAAAGGGCTTAATTAAGTGCCACTAATTAACTCAGTGTTTGTGTGTTTTTAAATAAATCATAAATCCACAGTCGCTGCATCATACGCAGGTGAAGCCATAGTTTCTGACAAAACACACTGTGACTGAAGTAAAACCTCCTTACACTGTTTCAGTTCATTTAATTCAATTGTATTTATGTGGTGTAGATGTAGTAACCGTAACTATGGGATTTTGGTGGGCGCTATGGTTACCATGGCACATTCTGTAAATATGGACCTGTACAAGCCTTTGATTATATATCTCAAGAATGTTACATAAACATGTTTGTGTCACTGTTGTTCTTTCAGAATGTTTACAAAAAAATACCATGGCAACCATCGTTATTTTTTTTAAAATACAAAATATCTAGAATTTATTTTTGTCCACCAAGTGAAAATCTGGCACTGGTGCTCCTGCCAATGTTCCACTAATCGTTCCTCCATTTCTTCGGTCCAATGAGACTTTCTTGATACAGTAGTCATGTTAGCTGATGTTCTGTTGCAGGTACATCAGGACTCCTCCCACTGAAACGTCCCGCCCCGTTTCCTGCTCTCTCATTGGCTGTAGCTCAACGATGCAGTTGTATTCAGTCAAAACACATTTCACACTGCACGATTTGGAGTTGCAAACGGGTCCGGATATTTAACATCCTAAATTTCTCGCTAACATCGGCGACGTGTCGGCACTTCTCTCAAATCGCATCTTTGATATGATGTTCATACATTGCGTTTGTCGCTCACGGGAGTGAGCTCCGACGCGCCTACGATTTCAGGCTTTTGTCGGCGATCTCCACAAAACTGTCGGCGAACGAAAAGTCAGGCTTAAAGTCATGTAAAAACACATCCACGCGATTATCTAATCAGCCAATCGTGTGGCAGCAGTGCGGTGCATAAAATCAGGCAGATACGGGTCAGGAGCTTCAGTTTATGTTCACATCAACCATCAGAATGGGTAAGAAATGTGATCTCAGTGATTTGGAGTGTGCATGATTGTTGGTGCCAGATGGGCGGGACAACAGTCTCTAAAATTTACTCCGAATGGTGCCAAAAACATCTGAGATGTGGGCTAGCGCTGTTTTAGCATCACAAGTGGAACCTACACAATATCAGGCATGTCTTTAATGTTATGGCTGATTGATGTGTACACACACACACACACACACACACACACACACACACACACACACTCCTGTCGAACAAACCTCTGTGTCTTCAGTGCAAGAGTTTAGTATGTAAAGCTCAAACACAAGCGCTCTCACATTAATACTTCATGCAACATTACAATCCAATCTTTGAAAATGTGACATCAAAGCGAAAAGAGTAACAAGATGTGAAATTTAAACCGAGATACACTAGCTTCATTTTGCTCTGGGGGAGTTAAAAATAAAGAAACCCATCAAACAACTAGCCAAAACAAACAGAAGCCACAGCGGGGATGAAATAAAAGGGATCTAGCTCGGTCTGACAGACAAATTACCTTTTAATGAGGAGCAAACACACAAAATCCCACCTGCACACATTGATATACTGAATGATTACTGTAACCAGACGGGCCAGTTCTACCCCATATCTGAACTGCATTTCATTTTCATTGACATTTTTCTCTACTGCAATCCTCAAAAACCCAAAGATCTTTAGTGGCTCAAACAGACACGCACACACACTCTTAATAATCTCCACTGGATCAAATCTTAATTGAATGTAACTTACATATCTTAGAGATTCCGCTGTTCCGTTTATAACATATGTTATTACACGACTCTCTGAATACTCGATTCTGATTGGTCAATCATGCTATCCGATGGATAATTCTGAACTCATCCGGGGATTAAGTGATATTGGACCGGTCATCTGGGTATTGCAAGTCATCTTTCCTACTTCTCGTATTACTTTGCAATCACTACAAGTGAGCTAATCCAATAATTTCAATGTTTCACGTCCATTAATATATTTATTCAGCTCGTAGGCTCGTAATAAGCTGGATAATGAGCAGTTAGATGGTCAAACGCCAACAGAACCCGGACGCAAACCACAGGTGGAAACTCGCTATTTCTGGAGATGCCGTGGGCTCTTTGTCTCACATAATAACATAATTTAAACACAAATCAATATTTACTGTCTATATATTTATTCATTTAGCATGTAGTATGTAGTATGATACTTAAATAGGATAATGATGTCCGTCTAGTGCATATTTTAAAATAAATATTATATAATCAAATTTTCAAAATAATAATCATTTTCTTAATTAGCATAGTCTTGTTTTTCAGTAAACTAATCTAAATATTTTTAAAGCTAAAGATCTTTACTTGAGCAGCAACATGGCGAGCACATTTTCGTTAGTATCTGCCAATGACGTAAGAAAAATAAACTTGTTTTCCCTTTGAAATATATCTATTTTTCTTACCTTGGCAAATAATTTTTACTTGTTTTTTTTTAACTATTACTGACAGTTTGTTCATATGCAACATGCAATTAAAAAATTGCAACAGTAATGAAATTATTTTGATTTATATATATATATATATATATATATATATATATATATATATATATATAGTGCATTCAGAAAGTATTCAGACCCCTTCGTTTGCAGCCTTATGCTAAAATGCTTTAAACATTCATTCATTTACACTCCACACCCCACAATGACAAAGCAAAAACCAGCTTTTTGATAACTTTGCAAATGTATTAAAAATAAAAAACTGAATTATCACATTGACTTCCATATTCAGACCCTACATTTTACAGTTACATTTATGCATTTGGCAGATGCTTTTATCCAAAGTGACTTACAGTGCACTTATTACAGGGACAATCCCCCCGGAGCAACCTGGAGTTAAGTGTCTTACTCAAGGACACAATGTGGGGATCGAACCAGCAACCTTCTGATTACCAGTTATGTGCTTTAGCCCACTACGCCACCACCACTCATTGCTTAGTTGAAGCACCTTTGACAGCGATTACAGCCTTGAATTTTTTGGGTATGATGCGACCAGTTTTGCACACCTGGATTTGGAGATTTTCTGCCATTCTTCTCTGCAGATCCTCTCAAGCGCTGTTAGGTTGGATGGGGACCGTACTTTTCAAGTTTCTCCAGAGATGTTCAATTGGGTTCAAGTCCGGGCTCGGGCTGGGCCACTCAAGGACATTCACAGAGTTGTCCCGAAACCACTCTTGTGTTCTCTTGGCTGTGTGCTTAGGGTCATTGTCCTGTTGGACGGTGAACCTTCAGCCCAGTCTGAAGTCCTGAGCACTCTGAAGCAGGTGTTCATTAAGGATATCTCTGTATGTGTATGTGTTCAGCTATGTGTATGTGTTAACCCTGACCAGTCCCCAGTTCCCCAGTCCCTGCTGCTGAAAAACACCCTGATGGCAGTGCGACAGAGAGAGAGTTACGGGGCAGCTTCCCGACACCTGTGTGTGTGTGTGTGTGTGTCCTTTTGGTTCAGTTTATCATTAAAATACTATTTATATTATCAAGCCGGTTCTCACCTCCTCCTTTCCATTGAACTGTGTTACACTGGTGCCGAAACCCGGGAAGGAGGAGTCCTCGCCACTACCATCCACCCCAACGGAGCAGCCGTGGTCATCTGCTGGGGGAGGAGGGGCTCCTAACCTACCGCCTGGAGCGGTCAGGGCCACTGCCAGGGGTGGAGGAGACCCCTACCAGCCGCTGAAATGCAACGGGGTCTGAGAACCGGCTACCGCGGGCGGGTAGGGGCTCCTGGATGACCGCATGGAGGGAGACCCCTTCCATTCACTGGAATGCAGCGGGGTGTTCTGTCCGCCAGGGGCTGGAGGACTACCTCCGATTCGCCCGGGGAGGCGCGGCTGTCATCCACTAGAGGGTGGAGGAGTGGCCAAGGACCAGGCTACGGCGTATCAGAGAACCGCAAGTAAATTCTTTTTTTTGTCTCTCTCTCTCTCCTTCTCTCCCGCTGCCGCTCTGTGTTGGCCTTTCCCTCTCTTTTAAATATTGTTATTGTGTTTTTTTAGTTGGTATGATCACTGTTATAGTGAGTAGGTACCACGTTGTTTTGTTACTGTTATTGTTTCCCTCGCTTTGTCCCCTCCCTGATCCAGGTAGACGGGGATGACCTGCTGGCAGACAGGACAGAAAAAAGCCCAGATCGGTGGAGTGTTGCAGTGAAGGTCGTCCTTCTGCAAGTTTCATCTCCACACATGATCTCTGGAGCTCAACCAGAGTGACCATCGGGTTCTTGGTCACCTCTCTTACCAAGGCCCTTCTCCCCGATTGCTCGGTTTGGCCGAGGTGGTCAGCTCTAGGAAGAGTCCTGGTTGTTCCAAACTTCTTCCATTTTAAAAATGGCCACAGTTGCTCATGGATACATTCAAAGCAGTCAAATTCTTTTTGTAACCTTCCCCAGATCCTCGACACAATCCTGTCTCTGAGCTCTGCAGGCCGTTCCTTTGACCTCATGGCTTGGTTTTTGCTCTGATATGCATTTTCAGCTATAAGACCTTATATAGACAAGTGTGTGTCTTTCCAAATCATGTCCAATCAATTGAATTTGTCACAGGTGGACTCCAATCAAAGTGTAGAAACATCTCAAAGATGATCCAGAGTAATGGGATGCACCTGAGTGTCATAGCAAAGGGTCTGAACACCTGTCTCAATGTGACTGTTTCAATGTTTGGGGTATGGAGTGTAGATTGGTGAAAAAATGAAAGAGTCTGAATTTATTGGTTTATATACAGTATCTATGCACACTTGTGTGTGATGATCAGTGATTGCATGTGTGATTTTCATTGTGCATGTGATTGTGAATAATGTATTTAATGTGATGCATAATGCATCTTCACAGCACATGGGGACTTGATGACATCATTGAGGGGAAGCTACACTTAGCATGAATGCTAACGGCTCCACTTGTGTATTCCTTCTGTGCATCATTTCTTTTTATCCTCCAATTTCTTCCAAAAGTTTCACTCAAATAATAATTTTTATCCTCTCTCTGTCTGTCTCTCTCTCTTCCGGTTTGTCAGCTGGTCTTTAGAGGATTCGTAAAATCCAGAGAATGACATGAGAGCAGTAGAGTGAAAGCATTTCCATGTTCAGTCCCAATTCTGTCCCAGACACACACACACACACACACACACACACACACACACACACACACACACACACACATCATGTATTTTCTCATCCGGCTCTTTTTGAGTGCTTGTGTTTTGCTTTCGTTGCTCTTGATGAGAATCTTCAGAGATTTGAGACTTGTTTATTCACTCTCGGCTTCTGAAGTCACTGAAGTGTCACTGTAATCTGAGAAAACTACTGTACAGGAATCTCACAAAAGCTCATGTTTGTGAACTTGTACTGATTGTAATATGCACTGAATGATAATATAAGATAACAAGGAACAATCTTGCTAAACTCCACAGAGGTCTGTAAAGGACGACCTCAGAAAAAGTGGATTACGACATCAACTAATAAGTGATTTAATTGGCAGCACTTTAAGGCCACATGTTTGGAAACCCATTGATTTCATACATTTACTCCTCTCATCCAGAATGGAGCGGCATTTTCCTCGAATTGAAATTAAGTTTTGGGCCGTTCACACCAAACGCATTTCCGTCCGCGCTCTTTTCAGTTGTGAACATGCACTAGACGGGCATCTTTGACCGTTGTGTTGCACATCACCGTTCTTTCAGCACTTTTCAGGAAACTCTGTGTTGATCAAATTATTTAAGCTTTTAAATACACATATAGAGACGCACACATTGTTTCAATCCTTGTGATTTGAGGACCTTTTTTTAGCGCAAGAACACGTTTGATCTGAACGGCTCCTAAGGCAGAAGTGCTTATGTGTTTTTATGCTTATTAAAGCCATATGTAATCTAAATTGGTTTGTTGTAGCATTTTGATATTTGCATATCTGCATATTTGATATTGGTTTTAGTTTTGCATATGCTAGACAATGGGAACAGAAATTATAGGTACACCGATATATCAGTTTTACAGATTAATCGGTACCGATAACTGCAGATTTTTTCATAATTTCGTCATTTCAAAATAATTGTCCTGGTGTGTTTTGGGCTTGTTTATTCTTAAAATTCCCATGTTATGCACCCAAAAAAATTATTTTGGGGATTTTGGTTGAACAATAAACCAATACAGATCCAATAAAGATCGTTTTGGAATCTATGTCTGTTCCCGTCATAGTAAGGAAAGAATTACATTCTTTCAATCAATGTAAAAAACTATCGGCCGATAAGTGGTTATCGGCCTTTCTCACCACCTTAGTTATCGTAACGCCAAATCGGTCGAACTCCACCAGAAATATTGATGACAGGATCTAGCACTACACAGATTTGACCCAATCAAAGGCTCTCTAGAAAGAGAATGTCACCTAATGCCACCTGCAACAAGAATCTGGCCAAAAAGTTGTTTCATATCGTGGCGCCGTTTTGTGGTCCGTTTTGAATACGGCTCATTTCAGGTTAGTCCCGGTTCTCTCGACGGACAGTCCGCCTCTGATCAGCCTCAAAGTGCGTCGGCCTACCGGGAAAATGCCCGGTATGCCAGATTACCAATCCAGCCCTGCCTCCAACCGACTAGCAAGTGGCAAATAGTCACGACATTGATGTAAATTAAAGACTAGTGGCTATTTTAAAAAGAAAGGGATTAGCACTGGTTTGTTCCACACAAACTTCCTGTTTCAACAGGAAGTCAATGCTAGGAAAAAAAAACTTGTCACAAGTCATATTCTTTCTAAACAATTTATAGTCTTAAAAGCATCATAGACAAAATCTCGACATGAAAGCTGATCCGAAAGGTAGGTATCCAAATAACTCGGCACCGTTAGCTTAGCAGCATGCTAACATCAAACTCCGTTTGAATCAATTGTGTGTCAGATCTCTAGTGCGCTTCACGCGACTGCTTATTGTATGAGGCATCTATGACGTTCCATTTTAGTTAGGATGCTGTCTTAGAAGCCAGATGCCTACATAGTCTACAGACTAGGTATCGGAACAGAGCTAACGTGATTATATGACTCCTAGCTCTTACTGTCACAGGCTGTTGACATGCTAAGCTAAGCTAAGTGTCTTTAACGTTTGTTTTGGCTCTGTTTTCTCTTTATTAGTTGTTGTATAGCACAAGTGTTGTTTTATTGTTGGGTGTATTAGCACAGGTGACATTTTGCATTGTGTTCATTTATAGTTGTTTACTCACGTCTGTGATGTAGCGTACCTTCACATGTTTCATAAAGAGCACTCTGTGTTGCATTTCTGTGACTAATGCTCATATCTTTGTCTTATGTCTTCTGTGGCTTTATGATAATAACAATTTGCGTATTTTATGCTGTACTATTTTCCTCAAAGCTGAAACTATGACACAAATGAACGCTGGGAACGCACACACACAAAAACACAAAATAGCTGCCTAGATAGATAGCATTTTAAAAACCCCATATAATCAAATGTGTATTTTAAGGCTCATATGTTCCTTTGTCTATGCTAGTGTACTGCTAAAAGTTGATTCTGTAAAATAATCATTAGGAAGATAATTATGTATTTAAAATGACGGATCCCAAAAAACTGACCAAAAATAGACATCATCTTGCCCTTAGAGGCATTTCCAGGTGTTAATCCAATCGGATGTTATCTAGAATGAGAATCAGTACCAAAAAATATACCGATACTAATATCGATGAAATACTTAAAAAAAAAAATATTGTGCCATTATCTTATTGTGCAACGTGTTAACATCAAACTTTATGACATCAGCTGTCGAGCCTCCTGTGCACTTCATATTGTTACATTGTTGCCGTAGTTACTTATAAGGTTCCATTTTTGTTAGGATGCTGCCTTAGAAGGTAGCTGCCTATGTAGGTAGTAGACAGCTCAGCAGGTTTGGAGCTGATGTCTTCACTGTGAAGGTGTGTGTGTTGTTTTATATGGTTCTCATCTATAATTTGCTGCTTGTCACTCCGCTGGCGTTTGATTCATAACCCGGTTGATTGAAACTTGAGCAAAACAAAAATACCATCAGGCCTCAAGGTGAAACTTACACTTTAATTTGGGAACCTGCACCAAAAATCAGGATAAATAACATCTTATTATTCTGCATTATTAGTTCATTTGACTGCGGTGGTTCTGGCCGCCCAGCAGGTGCACTAATCAGCCTGTTTTCCAGCAAAAAAGAAAACAGCACAGACATCATGTTGTCAAAATTACATTCAGGAACGCCTCTTCAATCCCGACACACAATGGAAACCATCACCGGCCATCAAAACACGTCGTGGAACATTTGGTCGTTTGACAAAGTGTGGATTATTGATGGATTTATTTTTCTAAGGAATGAATGTTGTCATGTTCTAAAGGCAGATGCTTGGCGAAGATTATTACCTGTGAATATCTGTTGTGTACTATTGGGTCAACTTCCTGGAAATTGTACAGGAAGCACCGTTTGTTTAGTCTCTTTCAAGCAAAGTTACGCAAATCTCAACTATTTTATCAACTTTATTGTCTATTTTTTAATCTAAACTAGTTTTCGAGGCAAAATTTGTTTAGGTTCGTTTTTGTGTAACCAAATTTGTCTTTTGGCGCCCCTTTCAGAGTTATCTGAATGTCAACTATATGAAATATTTCTTTTTCTTAACAAATTTCATCTTTATGAATTTTATCTTGGCGTATTTTATATTAATTTATTTTATCTTAGCTAATTTTATCTTAACGGATTTTCAACTAATTTTATCTTAACGGATTTTATCTTGGTGGATTTTATATTAATTTATTTTATCTTAGCTAATTTTATCTTAACGGATTTTCAACTAATTTTATCTTAGCGAATTTCATCTTGGCGAATTTTATCTTGGCGAATTTTATATGAACTTATTTTATCTTGGCGAATTTTATATGAACTTATTTTATCTTGGCGAATTTTATCTTGGCGGATTTTATATTAATTTATTTTAAATTACATTTTATTCTATAGTAAATACTAGTAATATGCCTAAAAAAAAAACATTTAAATAAAAAAATAAAAAAATCAGTGTATAAAATATTTCATTTCGCTCATTCCCCCACCACAAGAACTACTTCCATCAAACAATCACAACCCTGAATCAAGATCTCTTCCACAAATCTGCAGTTTACACACTTCCACTCTGTTCAAGTGTCATTAAACAGGGTTGAGGAGCAGAGAGAGGCATTTGAGAGGCCAACTCATGGTTTGGAGTGAATCTTAGCCGGGCATTTATACTGATCAGCAATCTGCTCATGAAAGACAAGACGCATACGAGGTGTGATTCCCCAAATGTAAATGCATTTGTTTGTTCAGGCCACATACTGAAACTCCTTCCATACAGAAGTTTAGGAACAATCTGATCGATCAAGACGTATAAATATAAGAGTAAACCGTCTCTTACCTGTCTCACAGTTTTGTCCAGTGAAGCCCTGCGGGCACACGCAGATGTTTGGAGAAGAGCACGTGCCGCCGTTGAGACAGCGTCCATCACAGAGGGCTAGAGGTCAAACAGAGGTCAAACAAAGGGCAACAGAGGTTTAAAGTGTGTTCACAGGGTGATGGGGCACAGTGGGGTGGCAGATGGGTCACTCTCTCACCTCTACAGGTGGTACCGTTTCCTGTGAATCCGGGTTTACAGGAGCAGCTGTGCCCACCGACAGTGTTAAAACACAACGCGTTCTCATCGCAACTGTTCTGCCCGGACACACACTCATCATGCTCTAGAGAGAGAGAGAGAGAGAGAGAGAGACATAAGCTTAATGGTGACTGTGTCATTTCTGCACCACCAAATGGAATTGCAAAAAAACAAATATAAACATTGCTCCTGCAAATCTCAGTTACAATGTTAAAACTAACCTGACAGCTTCACAGCAATGGCAAATGCATTGCTTTTGAGTGGTTTCTATGGTGTAGGGTGTTCTTGATGGTTGCTAGGTAGTTGCTAAGAAATTTTGAGTGGTTTCTAGGGTGTTGTTGGGGTGTTCTTGATGGTTGCTAGGTGGTTTCTTGGGTTTGTTAGGGTGTTCTTGATTGTTGCCAAGGTGTTTTGAGTGGTTTCTATAGTGTTGTTAGGATACTCTTGATGGCTGCGAGGTGTTTAATAGGGAGTTGTTTGGGTGTTCTTTCTTCATGGTTGCTAAGAGGTTTCTAAGGAGTTTTGAGGGCTTTCTGTGTTGTTGTTAGGGGGTTCTTGATAGTTGCTAGGTAGTTGCTAAGATATTTTGAGTGGTTTCTATGGTGTTGTTGGGGTGTTCTTGATGGTTGCTAGGTGGTTTCTTGGGTTTGTTAGGGTGTTCTTGATTGTTGCCAAGGTGTTTTGAGTGGTTTCTACAGTGTTGTTAGGGGGTTCTTGATAGTTGCTAGGTAGCTTCTACGGTGTCTAGAGTGGTTTCTATGGTATTAGGGTGTTCTTGATAGTTGTTAGGTGGTTGCTAAGGTGTTTTGCGTGCATTCTAAAGGGTTATGTTTACTTGATGGTTGATAGTTGGTTGCTTATGCGTTTTAATAGGTTTATATGGTGTTGTTAAATAGTTTTGGGTGTTTTCTAGGTTGTTGTTAGGTTGCCAGTTGATTACAAAGGTGTTTGGATTGGTGTCAAGGATGGATTGTTTCCAGGATGGTGTTGGGGTGTTCTTAATGGTTGCTAAGGTGTTTTGAGTGATTTCTACAGTGCTGTTTGGGTGTTCCTGATGGTTTCCTTGAGGTTGCTTATGTGTTTTACGTAGTTTCTAAGGCATTTTAAGTTTTCAAGGTGTTTACTAAGGTGTTTTGTTAGGGTGTTCTGGATGGTTGCTAGGTCGTTGCTAAGGTGTTTTAAGTGGTTCTATGGCATTTTACAGTTTCTATGTGATTGCTAAGGTGTTTTGATTGTTTTTTACTGTGTTGCTAGGATGTTTTTGATAGCTGCTAGGTGTTTAATAGGAAGTTGGTGGGGTGTTCTTGATGGTTGCTAAGTGGTTTTTAAGGTGTTTTGAGTGCTTTCTGTGTTGTTGTATGGGGGTTCTTGATAGTTGCTAGGTGTTTGCTAAGGTGTTTTGAGTGGTTTCTAAGTTGGTGTTAGTGTGTTCTTGATGGTTGCTAAGGTGTTTTGAGTGGTTTCTAAGATAGTGTTAGGGTGTTCTTGATGGGTGCTTAGGTGTTTTGAGTGGTTTCTAAGATGGTGTTAGGGTGTTCTTGATGGTTGCTAAGGTGTTTTGAGTGGTTTCTAAGATAGTGTTAGGGTGTTCTTGATGGGTGCTTAGGTGTTTTGAGTGGTTTCTAAGATGGAGTTAGGGTGTTCTTGATGGTTGCTACGGTGTTTTGAGTGGTTTCTAAGATAGTGTTGGGGTGTTCTTGATGGTTGCTAAGGAGTTTTGAGTGGTTTATAAGATGGTGTTAGGGTATTCTTGATGGTTGCTAAGGTGTTTTGAGTGGTTTATAAGATGGTGTTCTTGATGGTTGCTAAGGTGTTTTGAGTGGTTTCTAAGATGGTGTTAGTGTGTTCTTGATGGTTGCTTAGGTGTTTTGAGTGGTTTCTAAGATGGTGTTAGGGTGTTCTTGATGGTTGCTAAGGAGTTTTGAGTGGTTTATAAGATGGTGTTAGGGTATTCTTGATGGTTGCTAAGGTGTTTTGAGTGGTTTATAAGATGGTGTTCTTGATGGTTGCTAAGGTGTTTTGAGTGGTTTATAAGATGGTGTTCTTGATGGTTGCTAAGGTGTTTTGAGTGGTTTCTAAGATGGTGTTAGTGTATTCTTGATGGGTGCTTAGGTGTTTTGAGTGGTTTCTAAGATGGTGTTAGGGTGTTCTTGATGGTTGCTAAGGAGTTTTGAGTGGTTTATAAGATGGTGTTGGGGTATTCTTGATGGTTGCTAAGGTGTTTTGAGTGGTTTATAAGATGATGTTGGGGTGTTCTTGATGGTTGCTAAGGTGTTTTGAGTGGTTTCTACGATGGTGTTAGGGTGTTCTTGATGGTTGCTAAGGTGTTTTGAGTGGTTTATAAGATGGTGTTAGGGTGTTCTTGATGGTTGCTAAGATGTTTTGAGTGGTTTCTACGGTGGTGTTAGTGTGTACTTGATGGTTTGGTGGCTGTTTGAGTGGTTTCTAAGATAGTGTTAGGGAATTCTTGATGTGTATAAGGTGTTGTGAATTGATTCTATGATGTTGTTAGGGTGTTTTGGTGGCTGCTAGGCCACACATTTTAACATGTTTACATCCATTCCACAGATTTCCACCCAAATCTAACTGGAATAAAAGTTTGTAGATCCGCTGACAGTCTGCTGATAATAAATGAATCGGCTCTGACCTCCACTGAAATATCATCTGACAATATTTAAAGTGTACTTTCTAGACGGCTGATGAAAGCGTCAAATCAATTACTCTGGCACAAGCTCTATTCAACCATCTGCTGTCGGATTGAGAGGCTGTTGAACTCTGAGGTCATTTGAGGTTTGTATGGACAAGATGAAACTCTTCAGAAATTAAGAGAGAGGACATTATTATTTCATTAGAGCTGAGATTCTATTGCTAATCAAAATTTCCTCTCCTCTCTTGCACATGTATGTGTGTTTGGGGCCTGCGGGTGTTTCAATACACCTAACGATTAGCCCCATAATCTCACGCTCTGTTATTAGTCTTTCCTGCGGTGTGTAAGAAACGTGTTATCTAAGATACCAGAATTGGCTGACTCGACACCAGCACCTTATTCTTTACTGCTACAGGATTAGAATGGACCGATTCAAGGTGTCCTCTGGCGTTGCTGTACCACAGCGAGCTCACCTCTATTCTCCTGCTCAATATCTCGCTGCAACCACACACACACACACACACACACAGCCTGGACTGCATTCATTACCTGCAGAGTTTCCATGGATAGAGGCCTCCGACTGTGAATATGGATTTGTTGAGGCACCAGAGAGATTATTCGAAATTAAAACTTTCATTTTAGAATTCAACAGCATCGGTCATGATTGCGCTTTTGATTGGACCAGTTTCATTCGAGCCCAAATTTGAATAGAAATGGCATTCAAAGGGAGTCTTTATATCTAAAATATTCTGCACGTTGTGCAAGGTTAAATAATTCGGACACAAAAGACGAAGCGAAAGATGGCTCTATTCAGAACTGTCTGTACCAGCACAGCCAATCAGATTTCACAGGGATAGTTCACCCAGAATCATTCACTCGCCCTCATTCCAAACCCAGATGACTTTCTTCTGTAAAACACATATATGGAGACATTTTCCAGAAGATCATTGCTACGTGCCTTGAACGTGAATAGGGACTGAGGAACTTTCGGCTTCTTTTGGCAGCCCTGAAAAGAAATAGTTTTCAGTGGGTGCTTCTCTCAAATTGAGCTATGATATTTGACGATGCTATTGTGATCGCTTCTGCTCTATTAAAACTTTTACGAAGGAATCGCACAAACCACAGTTCCTATCACAGTTTTCCAGCAGTGGCTCTCCATCGCTGCAGAATCTACAGCCCCACGGTGAAAGGAAACATATTTCCCTGAGCTGTGAATATCCATTTGCTGTCTGAATTGAATATTGGCAAAATAAAAAGACCACACACTGCTCAGCCACGACATTAACAACACTGACAGGTGAAGTGAATAACATTGATTATCTCGTTACTCTGGCACCTGTCAAGGGGTGGGATGTATTAGGCAGCAAGTGAACAGTCAGTTCTTTAACTTCAGGTGTTGGACGCAGGATAAATGGGGAAGTGTAAGGATCTGAGTGACTTTGACAAGGGCCAAATTGTGATGGCTAGAAGACAAGCATCTCCAAAATGGCAGGTCTTATGGGGTGTTCCCGGTATTATTATTGACTTAAACAGGTTTCAGTGTTCCCGGAATCTATCCATCTATCTATCCATCCATCCTTCCATTCATCCATCCAGTTTGATCCATCCATCCATCTAGTTTGATCTTCCAGTTTGATCCATCCATCCATCCAGTTTGATCCATCCAGTTTGATCCATCCATCCATCCATCCAGTTTGATCTTCCAGTTTGATCCATCCATCCATCTAGTTTGGTCCATCCATCCATCCAGTTTGATCCATCCATCCATCCAGTTTGATCCATCCATCCATCCAGTTTAATCCATCCATCCATCCAGTTTGATCCATCCAGTTTGATCCATCCATCCATCCATCCAGTTTGATCCATCCAGTTTGATCCATCCATCCATCCATCCAGTTTGATCTTCCAGTTTGATCCATCCATCCATCCAGTTTGATCCATCCATCCATCCAGTTTGATCCATCCATCCATCCAGTTTAATCCATCCATCCATCCATCTAGTTTGATCCATCCATTCATCCATCTAGATTGATCCATCCATCCATCCATCTAGTTTGATCCATCCATCTAGTTTGATCCATTCATCCATCTAGTTTGATCCATCCATTCATCCATCTAGATTGATCCATCCATCCATCTAGATTGATCCATCCATCTATCCATCTAGTTTGATCCATTCATCCATCTAGTTTGATCCATCCATTCATCCATCTAGATTGATCCATCCATCCATCCATCTAGTTTGATCCATCCATCTAGTTTGATCCATTCATCCATCTAGTTTGATCCATCCATTCATCCATCTAGATTGATCCATCCATCCATCCATCTAGTTTGATCCATCCATCTAGTTTGATCCATTCATCCATCTAGTTTGATCCATCCATTCATCCATCTACATTGATCCATCCATCTAGTTTGATCCATTCATCCATCTAGTTTGATCCATCCATTCATCCATCTAGATTGATCCATCCATCCATCCATCTAGTTTGATCCATCCATCTAGTTTGATCCATCCATCCATCTAGATTGATCCATCCATTCATCTAGTTTAATCCATCCATTCATCCATCTAGATTGATCCATCCATCCATCCATCTAGTTTTATCCATCCATTCATCCATCCATCCATCTAGATTGATCCATCCATCCATCCATCTAGTTTGATCCATCCATCTATCCATCCATCCATCCATCCATCTAGTTTGATCATCCATCTAGTCTGATCCATCCATCCATCCATCTAGTTTTATCCATCCATTCATCCATCCATCCATCCATCTAGATTGATCATCTATCTAGTTTGATCCATCCATTCATCCATCCATCTAGTTTTATCCATCCATCCATCTGTCTAGTTTGATCCATCCATCCATCCAGTTTGATCCTTCCATCCATCCAGTTTGATCCTTCCATCCATCCAGTTTGATCCATCCATCCATCCATCCATCCAGTTTGATCCATCCATCCATCCATCCAGTTTAATCCATCCATCCATCCATCCAGTTTGATCCATCCATCCATCCATCCATCCAGTTTGATCCATCCATCCATCCATCCATCCAGTTTGATCCATCCATCCATCCATCCAGTTTGATCCATCCATCCATCCAGTTTGATCCATCCATCCATCCAGTTTGATCCATCCATTCATCCATCTAGTTTGATCCATCCATCCATCTAGTTTGATCCATCCATTCATCCATCTAGATTGATCCATCCATCCATTCATCCATTCATCCATCTAGATTGATCCATCCATCCATCCATCTAGTTTGATCCATCCATTCATCCATCTAGATTGATCCATCCATCCATCCATCTAGTTTGATCCATCCATCTAGTTTGATCCATCCATTAATCCATCTAGTTTGATCCATCCATTCATCCATCTAGATTGATCCATCCATCCATCTAGTTTGATCCATTCATCCATCTAGTTTGATCCATCCATTCATCCATCTAGATTGATCCATCCATCCATCTAGATTGATCCATCCATCCATACATCTAGATTGATCCATCCATCCATCCATCTAGTTTGATCCATTCATCCATCTAGTTTGATCCATCCATTCATCCATCTAGATTGATCCATCCATCCATCCATCTAGATTGATCCATCCATCCATCTAGTTTGATCCATCCATTCATCCATCTAGATTGATCCATCCATCCATCCATCTAGTTTTATCCATCCATTCATCCATCCATCCATCTAGATTGATCCATCCATCCATCCATCCATCTATCCATCCATCCATCCATCCATCTAGTTTGATCATCCATCTAGTTTGATCCATCCATTCATCCATCCATCCATCCATCCATCTAGATTGATCATCTATCTAGTTTGATCCAGCCATTCATCCATCCATCTAGATTTATCCATCCATCCATCCATCTAGTTTGATCCATCCATCCATCCATCTTGATCTCTTTTAGTCAAACAACCGTGTACATGTGAGAGCTTCGTACACCCTGTTAAAATGCAGGACGTGTCACCTCTGACATCAGTAATAGTTGGGAGTCTGATAAATGTTCCGCGGCTGTAATTCTCATTTTGATTTCATCCATCACCTCTGTGTGGCCCCCTGCTGGTGCGTTGCACCTTTAAAACGCCAATCACTTGTGTCTTTCTATTTTCTGCATGACATAACACTGGAGCGGCAGCCGTGCATGCGTAATGAGCATGTATGTGCGAGCGTACAATGGATTCTGACTTCTCTTTAAGGCACAAAGTTTATTCTTTGCTGTCGATTCTCTATCCCATAAATAAATGCATGTCATTACCATACAGTCAACACTCTTGAAATGTTGCAGCAGCGCAGCCGTTCTCTGCACAAATGTTGTACCATGGAACGACACAGAAGTGTCCCTGATGGCTGCCTGTACATAATTGATTGTTTATCTGTTGGCTGCACGAATGACAGCAGCGCATGAGAGCGAGCACGCAGAGGGGAAGGACATGAGGTCCTGTCACAGCCGATGTGATCTTCACACAGGTGTGGTGACTAGTGGGTGGCGGTGACCTTGAGCTAATCCTCTCATCTGACGTCTCTGCATCGCTGTGAAAGACAGCATTATAATACATCTCACACTGTGTGTGTTATAATGCAATCTGCTGCGACATCTTTGGCATGCACTGAATCTGTCGTTTTCAGTTTGGATGAGTTAAATCCGTCTCGGGACAGTGTAAGACATTGATGCACTGATTTCCGGCTGGTTTAGGGGTGAATAAGGTTATTTTTGTTCTCTTACAACTCTTCAAAAAATGCAGCATGCATATTAAACCATGCAACTGCTTGTCATTGCACTGTTCATGCGTACGACTGACCTTTTCGTCTGTAAGAAATGACCTGCTACCCCTCGCTCTTTCTCCACAACTTTCTCTTTTTAAAGTCCAATTTCGGCTTTATTGCTGTACTACTCGACGTGTAATCATTTAGTATTACTTGTATTACAGACCCAGCTACATACACACACTTATCCCAGTGCGATTAGCTTCTGCGGTTAGACTCTGAAGACTGCGATACAAGCCCAAACAAACACACAAACTGACATGTGACACGAGATGACATGTGCTTTTCATGTTGCTTTTGCTTTTAGGACACTATCAGTTATGTTTAGGTGTTAGTTTAGGGTAAGGATGTCCCTTGTTAATCTCTGTTTTATACATTTGCTTATTGAAAACGATTAGTTCGGTTGAGTAGTTACATTTTACTCATTAAAACCTCCATCTAATTTTCACCTTAATAACAATTGCACTCGCTTTTTGCGCCCTCTGCTGGACATTTCACTGGGAAACGGCAGTGATTTTTATTTTTCAGGATAACGCACACATATGAAGCATAAGATAAGACCATGAAAGATAAGAATAGTCAATGTTGGCTCGGGTGGTAGAGCGGGTCGGCTGCTAATCGCAGGGTTGGTGGTTCGATTCCCGGCCCACATGACTCCACATGCCGAAGTGTCCTTGGGCAAGACTCTGAACCCCAAGTTGCTCCCAATGTCAGACTAGCACCTTGCATGCCGCCATCATTGGTGTATGGGTAAGGATGTGAATGTGTGTGCAGTCGCAGTGTAAAGCGCTTTGAATACCGCTAAGGTTAAAAAGGCGCTATATAAGTGCAGACCATTTACCATTTCTCAGACGACAGGAAAACAACAACAAAGGACAAATTGACACTGTGCATGTTGAACAATCCCTCACTGCACAACAATGTATTCAGTATAATCTGAGTACACAAACGCTTACACAGTATCAGTAACATAACTCATGTGTGAGTTTATAAAACGTCCCGCATCACCAGCTCAGAACCGCCATAAACCAGCGGCCATCTGCACTCGCCGAATCAAACATTTATCAGTACAGTTCTTCTATCCTCACAGAGCCGAGAACAAACTGCTGCAGTCTGCATTTCACAACTAATTACCCTCGTCTCCAGAGAAACCCAGAAAGTGCAAAGTGTTTTATTCATTAGCATGAGCGATGCTGCTGTTCATTAGTGCTGTGTGAAGTGTGTATGGGTTGTGTGTGTTTTGAGGAAAACCTCTCTCCGGTTCTCATCTTAAACAAACAGATGTGTTTGAGCTATTAATTAGTGCACCTGTGGCCGACGTGCCGATATTACAAGGGTGGAAATGCAAACACACCGTGTGTGAGGTAATATTCATTTAACATAATACTCTTATATAGTCAGTATTTGTATACTGTGCTCAGCTTTTATGCCTGCAATACACAGATTACCTACTATATAATATAATTACGTTTATATTATTCTAATATCTATCTATATATATATCATTTTATTTAAACATTATTATTGATAATATACAGGTATTAATATAAAAAATTAATCAAATACAATATAATGATTTACCTATACATACCAGCTATATACAACAGTTTAAATATTATATATAATATAGTATACTGTATATATCATTTAGATTTTTTTATTTCTTGTTCTTAATTGATTTTAAAATGTACTTTTTATATTCCTTCTCTTTATCATTTCTATGTAAAGCATATATTATATTATATTATTATACAGTATTATATTATATTATATTTTATTATACTATATTATATTATATTATATTTGTTATTTTATTTTATTACAGTATATTATATTATTATACATTATTATAATATATTTTATTTTATTTTATTTTATTACAGTATATTAAATTATATTATATTAAATTATATTATTATACAGATATTATATTATATTTTATTATTTTATTTTATTACAGTTATATTATATTATTATACAGTATTATATTATATTATATTTTATTATAGTATATTATATTATATTATATTATTATACAGTATTATATTATATAATATTTTATTATAGTATATTATATTATATTATATTTGTTATTTTATTACAGTATATTAAATTATATTATATTAAATGATATTATTATATAGTATTATATTATATTATATTATATTATTTTATTTTATTACAGTATAGTATATTATACTATATTAAATTATATTATTATATAGTCTTATATTATATTAAATTTTATTATATTATATTATCTGCTCTGGTCTCAGAACAGTTAGAAATGCATCTTATTTTCAGCATAACTCCATATAAATCCTCTGAAAGACACATTTTCCAGCTTTTGCATTAATTAATTTATTCTCAATGTGATAATGACAGTAAATATTAGATTTATAAGGAACAATATTGCTAAAGTACACATTAATGTACATTGTAGCAGTGTGGCATTTCATGATAAATCGCTCAAATTTTCAAAATGGCATATCGGATGAAACTAGAAACTGTAGTCGTTTGACTTAAACAGGTTTCAATGTAAAACCTTAATGAGGTTTCTTACCAGATGTAGTTATGTTTGTGTTTCTCCCAAAGACAAACTCCGCTGTGATCAGCGCCATGTTGTTTGTCACATGACTCCATGCTTTGAAAGTTATATTATTATATCAGACACAAATTTAAGCATCTCTTTTTTGGCTTATCATTTGCATGGACTGGATAATGGATAACTATATTTATTTCCTACATGATTAATGGACGCCACACGATTAATTGAATGTGCGAAGTACAGTAACGAGGTCATGTGACATTGTATATGCAGTAAGCGAATATTCCACTCCAAACTTAATTTTGTCTCCTCAAAGCCGAAACACGCAAGATATTCTCTGCAAAGCCCACCAGATCCTCTGTTTGAGCATCTCATACAAAGTTGGACACTTTTTGGGTATCTCATCCAAAACTTCTGCTTGCGCACACTGGAGAGGTTTGTATTCTTGTATTTATGAAGTCGAGCTCAGAAGAGAGGACTGGAATGAAAGCAGCGTTGGGACGAGCAGAGGGGAAGTTGGCAGAGCGGAGCGGAGCTTGGCACCAGCCTCGCTTTGAAACAATGCAATCCACAAGGACAGAGAAACCAATACAGACGTCTCTTCCAGAGCAGCTTTTTACCTAATGAAATACTGCAGAGCAAGACAATGCAGGAGAACATTTTCCTGCAATAAAACAATTTTCGTCCAAAGTTAGTAGTAATGGAGAACGTTGTTCAAAACGCTTCAGATTCGGTGGAGGAAAACATAGTTTCAGTCTTGAAGAGAGGCGAAAACAGCAAAACGCAACGCAGTTGTCCTCGTATATTCCATCGCCGGACACCCTTTGGGGCCCATTTAGCCTAAACATTTAGCCGTTTTCCTGGTGAGCCGACACGCTTTGGGGCCCATTTAGCCTAAACATTTAGCCGTTTTCCTGGTGAGCCGACGCCCTTTGGGGCCCATTTAGCCTAAACATTTAGCCTTTTTCCTGGTGGGCCGACGCCCTTTGGGGCCCATTTAGCCTAAACATTTAGCCGTTTTCCTGGTGGGCCGACGCCCTTTGGGGCCCTTTTAGCCTAAACATTTAGCCGTTTTCCTGGTGAGCCGACGCGCTTTGGGGCCCATTTAGCCTTGGGGCCCATTTAGCCTAAACATTTAGCCGTTTTCTTGGTGAGCCGACACGCTTTGGGGCCCATCTAGCCTAAACATTTAGCCGTTTTCCTGGTGGGCCGACCCTTTGGGGCCCATTTAGCCTAAACATTTAGCCGTTTTCCTGGTGGGCCGCCCTTTGGGGCCCATTTAGCCTAAACATTTAGCCTTTTTCCTGGTGGGCGGCGCCCTTTGGGGCCCATTTAGCCTAAACATTTAGCCGTTTTCCTGGTGGGCGCGCCCTTTGGGGCCCATTTAGCCTAAACATTTAGCCGTTTTCCTGGTGGGCCGACGCCCTTTGGGGCCCTTTTAGCCTAAACATTTAGCCGTTTTCCTGGTGAGCCGACGCGCTTTGGGGCCCATTTAGCCTTGGGGCCCATTTAGCCTAAACATTTAGCCGTTTTCTTGGTGAGCCGACACGCTTTGGGGCCCATCTAGCCTAAACATTTAGCCGTTTTCCTGGTGGGCCGACGCCCTTTGGGGCCCATTTAGCCTAAACATTTAGCCGTTTTCCTGGTGGTCCGACGCCCTTTGGGGCCCATTTAGCCTAAACATTTAGCCGTTTTCCTGGTGGGCCGACGCCCTTTGGGGCCCATTTAGTCTAAACATTTAGCCGTTTTCCTGGTGGGCCGACGCCCTTTGGGGCCCATTTAGCCTAAACATTTAGCCGTTTTCCTGGTGGGCCGACTCCCTTTGGGGCCCATTTAGTCTAAACATTTAGCCGTTTTCCTGGTGGGCCGACTCCCTTTGGGGCCCTTTTAGCCTAAACATTTAGCCGTTTTCCTGGTGAGCCGACGCGCTTTGGGGCCCATTTAGCCTTGGGGCCCATTTAGCCTAAACATTTAGCCGTTTTCCTGGTGGGCTGATGCGCTTTGGGGCCCATTTAGCCTAAACATTTAGCCGTTTTCCTGGTGAGCCGACGCGCTTTGGGGCCCATTTAGCCTTGGGGCCCATTTAGCCTAAACATTTAGCCGTTTTCCTGGTGGGCCGACGCCCTTTGGGGCCCATTTAGTCTAAACATTTAGCCGTTTTCCTGGTGGGCCGACTCCCTTTGGGGCCCTTTTAGCCTAAACATTTAGCCGTTTTCCTGGTGAGCCGACGCGCTTTGGGGCCCATTTAGCCTTGGGGCCCATTTAGCCTAAACATTTAGCCGTTTTCCTGGTGGGCTGATGCGCTTTGGGGCCCATTTAGCCTTGGGGCCCATTTAGCCTAAACATTTAGCCGTTTTCCTGGTGGGCTGATGCGCTTTGGGGCCCATTTAGCCTAAACATTTAGCCGTTTTCCTGGTGGGCCGATGCGCTTTGGGGACCATCTAGCCTTTCTTGGGGGCCGATCAGGGACGGACTGGACACCGTGAGAACTGGGTCGGCCATGAAACGGGCCGAACGTGCCGCTGCGTTATGTAGAACGGGCCACAAAACGGCGCCACGACATGCCAAAGGGGGCAGCGATATGCAGAAAAGGACAGTGACACACCCCCCCCCCCCAACAACATTTGGGCCAGTATCTATGTAAAATCCGATTTCTCTTCCCAGTCCACTCCTGTCTTTAACATTAACTATGAGCGCTTATAAATGGGGTCACTAATGGTTGCTTCCAAACACTCCGTCCTGCATTGTGAAATGCCAAACCCACTGTGCTATTATTCAATAAACCGTTTTCACCTGAAGCTTTCAGGGCAAGCAACAGTCTGCAATTAAGAGTGTGTATTTTTAGTGTGTATTCTATAAGCATGGCCCTTTAATGTTCTTTATGGTCTCATAATTTCTTTTCTTTTCATAAGCAGCACTGCAAACTGTAGTCTGGGGTTTTGTATCACGGTACACACGGAGTCTGTGATTACAGCTGTATGACTCCATCTCTATAAGAAGACAGGAAGCCGACAACCTCTCGACTGTGACAAGAGCGTCTGACGGAGGCATTACCGCGGGACGTCGACTTAATCACATGAACTGAAGCCGCTGTAGCTCACAGACGTTTTAATACTGTCAGTGCAATAGAGTTCAATCCATCTACACTCTCATATTTATCTCTGATGGGACGCGAGAAATTAAACGTTAAAACTGTTTCTCAGTTTCTGTGTGAATGCAGAACGGTGCTTTGGGGACGCGTTCCACCGCAGACACAACACAATCAATAATTCCTCAGAAAAGAGAAATGCAGCATGTTTTCTTTTTAAGAGGCTGTTGTACAGTGATGAATGTCGAGACTCAAACGCCTCCTGGATTTGATCATATGCAGATTTGCATTTCTCCTTTTGAACAATAAACTGAGAGAATGCACGCCTGAGAAAACCTAATTGGCCCGTTCTGCTGTTGGCCTGACTAATTATATTTCAACAGGGGGAGCATGACGTTTAGGCTAAATGCTCTGTTGGATATCTGGATCATTTTTCGTACCTGCCCGTGGAGATGGTCTTTTAGAGGTGGCAACATGACCAAAATCTTGAGTCCTTTTTGTCACAATAACATTATATAAATAATGTATATATATCCTGTTACCTTGCCCCACTTTGGTGAAATATGGGGTAAATGACATACCCAAAATAAAAGGTTTTATTGCTCATGAGTCCCTCTGACTACACACATAATCAAGTATCTTTAGAAAGCTAAAACTTGAGACTTTACTATGAAATCTTCCAAATTACTCAATCTGTTACTAACACAGAGATAAAAGAAAAAAAAAATCATATGCACTAATTATGAAACGCATACACAATGCTGTGGGATAGACACAACACAACAGACTAAAGCACTAAGTCTTACCAAGTTATGTTTCAAATTTGAAAGTGATACTGTCAAAAATGAGCTTTCTGTGAGCCTTTATATAAGTGCTTGTCTAGGAGCATTTCGGAACGCACAGCTTTGTCAAGGCGACCTAGCGCGCATTTGAATGTTCCAACGAAAAGTGATCTCACTTATGAAATGACGCGATATTTATGCAAACTATTACCACACACATATTGCCGTATTCGTAATTTCATTGGTTACATTTCCTCATAAATTACAACCCTCTAGAGTGCTATTGATAGATATTTTTTAAATCAGAATAAATTTGCCTATGCATGAACAGACATCATCAGAAACGGCTGTTGTCATGTGCTATTTTCTAAAACTATGAAGCCATTTTTATTCAGAAAACATCAGGGGTGCGATACTCTGTTCCAGACACTCTACCTAATGCATTTATAATGTTTGTTTTATCAAAGGGCACGTTAGACGCTAGGTTAGGTTAGGCTAGTTTAGTTTAATTTAGTTTAGTTTAGGTTAGGTTAGGTTAGGTTAGGTTAGGTTAGGTTAGGCTAGGTCAGGTTAGGCTATGTTAGGCGAGGCTAGGTCAGGTTAGGCTAGTTTAGTTTAGTTTAGGTTAGGTTAGGCTAGGCTATGTTAGGTGAGGCTAGGTTAGGTTAGACTAGTTTAGGTTAGGTTAGGCTAGGTTAGGTTAGACTAGTTTAGGTTAGGTTAGGTTAGGCTAGGCTAGGTTAGTTTAGGTTAGGCTATGTTAGGCTAGTTTAGGTTAGGTCAGGTCAGGTTAGATCAGGTTAGGTTAGGTTAGGCTAGGCTAGGTTAGGTTAGGTTAGGCTAGGTTAGGTCAGGTCAGGTTAGGTCAGGTTAGGTTAGACTAGTTTAGGTTAGGTTAGGTCAGGCTAGGTTAGGTCAGGTTAGGTTAGGTCAGGTTAGGCTAGGTTAGGTTAGGCTATGTTAGGCTAGTTTAGGTTAGGTCAGGTTAGGCTAGGTTAGGTTAGGTCAGGTTAGGTTAGGTTAGGTTAGGTTAGGCTAGGCTAGGTTAGGTTAGGCTATGTTAGGCTAGTTTAGGTTAGGTCAGGTCAGGTTAGGTCAGGTTAGGTTAGGTTAGGCTAGGCTAGGTTAGGTTAGGCTAGGTTAGGTCAGGTCAGGTTAGGTCAGGTTAGGTTAGACTAGTTTAGGTTAGGTTAGGTCAGGCTAGGTTAGGTCAGGTTAGGTTAGGTCAGGTTAGGTTAGGCTAGGTTAGGTTAGGTTAGGCTATGTTAGGCTAGTTTAGGTTAGGTCAGGTTAGGTTAGGTTAGGCTAGTTTAGGTTAGGTCAGGTTAGGTTAGGTTAGGCTAGGCTAGGTTAGGTTAGGCTAGGTTAGGTCAGGTCAGGTTAGGTCAGGTTAGGTTAGACTAGTTTAGGTTAGGTTAGGTCAGGCTAGGTTAGGTCAGGTTAGGTTAGGTCAGGTTAGGTTAGGCTAGGTTAGGTTAGGTTAGGCTATGTTAGGCTAGTTTAGGTTAGGTCAGGTTAGGCTAGGTTAGGTTAGGTTAGGTTAGGTCAGGTTAGGTCAGGTTAGGTTAGACTAGTTTAGGTTAGGGTAGGTTAGGTTAGGCTAGGTTAGGTCAGGTCAGGTTAGGTTAGGTCAGGTTAGGTTAGGCTAGGTTAGGTTAGGTTAGGCTATGTTAGGCTAGTTTAGGTTAGGTCAGGTTAGGTTAGGTTAGGCTAGTTTAGGTTAGGTTAGACTAGTTTAGGTTAGGTCAGGTCAGGTTAGGTTAGGCTAGGTTAGGTCAGGTTAGGTTAGGTTAGACTAGTTTAGGTTAGGTCAGGCTAGTTTAGGTTAGGTTAGGTTAGGCTAGGTTAGGTCAGGTTAGGTTAGGTCAGGTTAGGTTAGGTTAGGTTAGGCTATGTTAGGCTAGTTTAGGTTAGGTCAGGTTAGGTTAGGTTAGGCTAGTTTAGGTTAGGTTAGACTAGTTTAGGTTAGGTCAGGTCAGGTTAGGTTAGGCTAGGTTAGGTCAGGTTAGGTTAGGCTAGGTTAGGCTAGTTTAGGTTAGGTCAGGTTAGGTTAGGTTAGGCTAGGTCAGGCTTGGATAGTTTAGGCTAGAATAGGTTAGGGTTACGGTATTATTTGAGCTGTAAAGTTGTTAAAATTGTCATTTTGTGGGATTACAGCATTTACGGTGTCGTCATGGCAACGAAGTTGTAAAATTGTCTATAACATTCCACAGATGTGGTCAGTGCGTGATTTAATGACAGTAAAATCATGTTAACACACATATTGTTTATGTCTTGTGTCTTTTGAAACAGTATTTTAATGTTTACAGATTAAACCCCATTGACTTGCATTGGAAGTGTCTCACTGGAACACACATTTGTGCTTTATTAAATAATTTTTTTTGGCAATCAGCATTATTCCTCAAATGCTGTCGATTGAGCTGAACTTGTTTTAAACCCGGAATATTCTACTATAACTGTAGCCAATTTCCTGCAACGCGCAAGCAATTAGTGGAGAAGCATCAACAAACCCAATGGTCCATATTGAAACAGTAAATATGAATTGACCGTTGCAGAGAGTTTCTCTAGAGGTTCGGATATGCTGTTTCAGCACATAAACACTTCTGCTGAAACACCTGCAGGCACATCCTTTATGTCAGCAAATATGGCTGTATTCTGTTTACAAGCTACACAAGACAACCTGTGCAGAGTTACTACAAATAATATTTGCACGTGTTTATTTATATTGATTAGAGTAAACATGCATCATTCTTATGTCTAATGACAGAGAGAGCAGAAATGAATGTGTAATTGTGAATGGTTAAGACTCTTGCGATTGGTCTGTCTCGAATCTCTGTCCTCTGATTGGATAAATCTCTCCGTCTCACCTGTGCAGGAGTAATCGTCGATGCGGATGAATCCAGTGTGACAGATACACATGAAGGATCCGCCGGTGTTCACACACTGAGTGTTCTCGCGGCAGTAGTGTCTCCCCTCCGCACACTCGTCGATATCTGTGACAAAACAAACACACGGGGCTAGTAAAGAAAACTGGAGGTTACGAGTTTACAAGTCGAAAGCTATTGCTATTGCACCCTTGAATGAGGAAATTTCCCCCAGGATAAAAGTGTCGTAAATTACTGTAACGTAATGTACTAGCTAAAACAGAAACATTCAAATCTTCAAATCGTGAATTTAAAAACGGTAGCTATACCCCACAACCCTTGTGACGGTCGAGACATTAAACACTTCTCACAGAGTTAAATGTCCATAAATGAAAAGTTCAAGCACTGTTTATCTGGATTCAAGAGTTCTTTTGAGTAATTCTGTTACTTTGTGGCATTTTAAAAAGATACTGAATGCCCGTAATGGGAGATATCATCCATGACATTTCCGGAATAAAAGGTTTCAGACACACTCCCCACTCGTGTGTCACGACTCCTCCAATTTATCGCGCCCAGATCAAATAAAAAGTATTAAATTAAATCTCATAGACTTACAGACCTAATAAAAAGCCTTATGAATTTTCACCAGCGCTGTTGTGCTTCATTCGTGATCAATTCAGACTGGCTTTATGGCTCAGGACTTCATATGAAACTTTAACCCAATTTACTTCAAACTCTCGTCCTTCAGCATAACCTCTGCCATTTCTCTTGTGCGATTCAATGTGTAAGTCGCACTTCTCTACAGGTCACGTGATTAAACCTCTGTTATTCTGGAAAGGAATTACTACATCATCTTTCAATCACGTGCACACATTTCTCCTGGAGAGACTCAAACAACCTCGTTGCAGATGGGAGTAAATCAGTACGCCTGTGTGAATGAACGCCCCCGCCACTTTTTTCTCCCAATTTGTAACGCCCAATTCCCAATGCGCTGTAAGTCCTCGTGGTGGCGTAGTGACTCGCCTCAATCCGGGTGGCGGAGGACGAATCTCAGTTGCCTCCACGTCTGAGACCGTCAATCCGTGCATCTTATCATGTGACTTGTTGAGGGCGTTACCATGGAGACGTAGCGCATGTGGCGGCTTCACGCTATTCTCCACGACATCCACGCTCAACTCGTCACACGTCCCACCGAGAGCGAGAACCACATTATAGTGACCACGAGGAGGTTATCCCATGTGACTCTACCCTCCCTAGCAACCGGCCCAATTTGTTTGCTTAGGAGACCTGACTGTCACTCAGCACGCCCCAGGGATTCAAACTAGCGAACTAGCAAACTCCAGGGGTGGTAGCCAGCATCTTTACCACATCTTTGGCACCCCCAAAAGATTATTTTAAAGTACGGATCTATTCAGAGATAAGAGAAGAAATATTTGTTTTCAGAGCTTTAATTCAGTCCGAGCCGATCCGAGAAAGCAATGACTGGTAGATACTCCAATCCAAGCGCATTTCACCGTTTCTCCTCACATGGAGGTCTGTAGCAGACATTTAACCACAGATCAGCTCGAAACGCAATTGACAAAAGGTGGAATGAGACAAAGGGGGTCGCACCAGCGGCGCTCTTTGAATCAAACAACTACATGCTTCAGTCACTGCCACACTCCATGTGTGCGAGAGAGACGTGATGAACGCATGCTTCAACCTGTTTTTATTAAAGGTTTTAATCTTTATTTGTGTCACTGTTTCACTGATAAGTGCTGTATATCGATAGATGTTGAAATGCAAATGCATAAGTAAGAGCTGCTGAAGATAATGAGTCGTTTGAAATAGATTACATTTATGTAGTGTGGTTAAATATATATTAGCGCAGTTATTAACTTATGAGTGATTCTTAAAGCATGTTCAGTGTAAGACAACTGCTCATGTATTTATAAATAAGCAATTCAAATATACATGTGTAAACTAGTAATCGACTGAAATGACCGAAAACTTAACCCATCCATTTTTGTTGAGGCCCTCCCTAAAGTAAATTCCAGGCTACGCCCTTGCGTGTCATATAGGCTAATAGCATCTTTAGGCATTAGATATACCGCGGGCGGTGAACCATTCGTTTGCTTTTTGCTTGATCCATTTCAACCCTAGAAATACAGTGGAACTGTCACGGTACATGTCCAAATAAATATGATGCCATGCCAATGTATGGCGCATTTTTTGGGTCGCAACCCACCATTTGAGAGTCTCAGGTTTCTGCCACGGTGTGTGTGAATCGGACCAGTATGCCTTCATGCTGTGGGTGGCATTATGTGTTTCTATCTCTTTTATTTCTCTGGCTCTATCTCTCTGCTCCAGTGCTGTCTGTCAGCGTGTAGTCTGATAACACACTGTGTGTTTCCCTGACAGAATGAAAGCTGAAAATACACATTCACCTCCTCCACAACTGTGGCTGTTGTCCCAAACACAGGTGTGCATCGCAGAACACATATCTGGTACACTAGGGATGCACAAAACAACATATTCTCAAAATAACTAGTCAGTTGGATGTCTAAACAACTATTCAGCCTTAAAGAAGCCCTGTTCAGTAACGCTGGTGTAGGGTCAGGTCCACAGCACGCAATTATCCTCATTAAGTAGGAATGGAACAGAAAGCATTTTTTCTCTTTCAGGAAAATGGACCCTGCTTATGATATTAGCATAGTTAGCTTCCCCTTGACTTTAAAATGAATTTGAATGCTCATTGATGCCTTGAACATAAACAGAGCACTCGATAAACACACTGAGCCTCATTTGAAAGACATTCGTCAAGTCTCCAGTGGTTAGCACCTAACCGCTCGTGCTCGCTTATACTAATTAGCCCGAGCGCTAAGTCTGCGAGAGAGAGTGTTTAATGTTTTTAGACTGAGTGGCCATCAGGAGAACCGAGCGGCCCGGTTAGGCAGCCGTGAAACATGCCGAATGGGCTGCGATAAGCTAACATGAGCCGCTGCGTTATGCAGAATGGACCACAAAACGACGCTGCAAAATGTAGACCCCCCCCACCCCGGACTGATTGCTCTTCCCAGTCCAGCCCTATTGGTTTCTATCTGGTTTAAGCTGGTCAACCCTAAAACACTACCAATCACTCGTATCTCTCTCGCTTCGTCACATCTACACATCTTCACTTTTACAGTCGATGCCAATTAACCCTTGATCACCTAACGTCATTTCCCGCTCAAACCATGGAGCTATAAAATTCCTGGAAAGAGCTATCCGTTAGCATCCCCATTCATCGCTATGACTGTGCTCAGCTAGCACAGGGTTCCCAGAGAGCTTTGTTCATGGGTGCTCAGTTCTGGGATTGGGTATCACATGACTGATCACTTGTCAATGGGAATAGATCGATTATTTCATAATAAAACATGGCTACTTTTGAATGGCTGTCTATGGAGAAAAATGCTTTTTGATGGATAGATAGATAGATAGATAGATAGATAGATAGATAGATAGATAGATAGATAGATAGATCGGACGGATGGATAGATGGATAGACAGACAGATGGATGGATAGATGGATAGATAGGTAGATAGATCGGACGGATGGATGGATGGATGGACGGATGGATGGATGGATGGATGGATGGATGGACAAATGGATGGATAGATGGATGGACAGATAGATACACAGACAGATAGATGGATGATGGATAGATGGATTGATGGATAGATAAACAGACGGACAGACAGATGGATAGATAGATAGATAGATAGCTAGATAGACAGACAGACAGACAGACAGACAGACAGACAGACAGATAGATAGATAGATAGATAAACGGATGGACGGACAGATAGATAGATAGATAGATAGATAGATAGATAGATAGATAGATAGATAGATAGATAGATAAATGGATGGACGGACAGATAGATAGATAGATAGATAGATAGATAGATAGATAGATAGATAGATAGATAGATAGATAGATAGATAGACGGACGGACGGATGGATAGATGGATAGATAGGTAGATAGAAGGATGGATGGATGGATGGACAGACAGATGGATGGACAGATGGATGGATAGATGGATGGACAGATAGATACACAGACAGACAGATAGACGGACGGATGGATAGATGGATTGATGGATAGACAGACGGACAGACAGACGGATGGATAGATAGATAGATAGATAGATAGATAGACAGACAGACAGACTGATAGATGGACAGACAGACAGACAGATGGATAGATGGATAGATTAGCATTACAACTAGCGGTTTCAAGGCAGTGATGTCGAACACTCACGGCTCTCAAGCATCTCATAACCGTTTGCGATATGTCGTATTCTGCAATGTACGTTAGAGATATCACAGCTCCGTTACGGAGTACATCGGGAGATTTAATTATTTAAATTTCACTCTCCACCTCTCACAATGATAGTGTATGCCATCAGGGACAAACATGTATGTTTAAATGTTACAAATATAAACATACAATTAGCATATATATTAATGAGATCAGGCCGGACATCTTGTGGTGACCAAACACAGTGCCAGTATTGACACACAGCCTTTGACATCAACAATAAAACATATAAGAAGTGTTTTGACCTCCCTTTTAAAAGATGATAAGTCTATTTATTTTGCAATCCAACTGATGCTCGATTATATGTTTGGTTTCATTTTATTATTTGCATTCAGAAACCCACCAGATATGATTAATAACCTTCTAAAACACCAGCCTCTGTACGTCAGATCTACTTTTGATAAACTTCCCTTAGAAAACCGCTGAAGACTTTCAGTCTTGTCTGGATTAATCAGGCCGCACTGTTCACAGTCTCTCTCTCCGCTGCTGTATGATTGCAACCTGAATTACACGGCAAACCAGCATCAAGCGTGCTGGAAACACGCTTTCTACCCGCGTGCACCGGCTGTTTCACTGAGTGTGCGAGTGGAGTATTCCCCCGAGCCGACGCCCCTCAACCTCCCGCATGAAATATTGAAACAGGACTGATCTCATCGGCTGAGACTCGCGCTATTTTTAACTTTGCAATGCTCATGACGCCTTTAAAGAACTGCGTAGCGCTCCTTGAGAGATGCTCCATGCTCCTCTGCCTGCATAATGAAAAAAGAAACATCCTTCCAAATCTCCTGATGTTGAGGATCGTAAGACAATAAAGAAAGTTTATCCGGGAACTTGCCATGTTTCGCCTCACGGTTTCGATGTTGCATTGAGGATGAGAAACTGAGCAGCTCGAGTGATTAACGAGGGGTTTGATGAACCCTCTCTTCTTCTCTTTCTTTCTGGCAGATTATCAAGAATAAAGACTTTTGAGTCTCAAACTCTTTAGTATGACACCAGAAGAGTAGTGCAAGAGTCATACGCTGCAACAAATGCATTTTTTACACATACTGTATTTAAAGATCGCTAAAACAATCAAAATGACTTGAGAAGCAGATGGCATTAGATATTAAGGGCCGTATTTCAAGAGCGTTAAGCGCAGCGCTGTGCTTTAAGTCATAAGTGCAAAGTCAGTAGTCATGGCCATGAAGTTGTGGTATTTTCGTGCAAGCATGTGCTAAATTTAGGTGCATGTAGGTTTGGTGAAATTGCGTTCACAAGGTGCTAATTGGTTGGGAGAGGTGCAATTTAATTGGGAGGTTCTTCTCCGGTTATTGCAACGTCTGCCTCCTAATATATAGTCCATTCCTAATCATAATGATAAAGTGTCACATAAATCATGGCTAAATTTAATACATTTATTGAAATACTAAAATAATGAAACCAAACATATTTCTAAATAAATATTGCACTTCAAATCAGGGACGGATTATGACTTGCAAAGACCCTGGTGCCAATTATCTCCAAGGGCCCCCCTCGGTCTCGTTGTTCATGCCCAAAAGTTTCAAACGGGGGGATCACCAAACTAGATCACGCAGCCTTAAAGCCCAGGGCACCCCCGGGTAGTCAAGGGCCCCTGGGCACTGGCCCCATTGGCCCAGTCATTAATCCATCCCTGCTTCAAATGAAACAAAAAAAATATTCAAAATAACAAAGTGGTTAAAAAAAAGAGTCATACAAACTCAAAATATTTCATCCTTTCTAACTTAAAAATCACTCTGTGACAACAGGTGGAAAAATACCAATACAAATTATAAATATAGTTGTAAATATAAACATAATATGAATTATTGAAAAGTAAACTTTGACCTTTAGAAACTGTCCATTCATAAAACGTCTACAGCTCTGATCGTCAGGGACATAATCTAATGTTCCACTGTATGTCCAGAGGTTGGACATGAACTTTATCGCCACCTGCTGGTCGAATCGCCAAACTGCAAATGCAGGAACTGAGTTTAGACTTTGCGCTGAAACAGACGTGCTTCTGAAACTTCTTTGCGCAACGACCTATTTCTCAGGAAAACAGAAAATGACGCTTTGTGCCACACTATTTGGAAACAACCGAAAAGGCTCTCCCTCCTCTACGCTTCACCCTCGAGCGTGGGACATCGAGGAGATATTGATCACTGGACCTCAGACTTCTAGATGGATTATAAGAATGTAGTAAGTATCTGGGAGGTTGGTTGTGTAATGATTTATAAACAAACAAGAATCAGTTCTAGCTTGAACCGGCAGCCGGTGAAGTGATCTTAAAATTGGGGTAACACGATCGTACTTCCGACCTCCTTTGAGAAATTTAGCTGCTGCATTTTGAAGTAATTGGAGTCGAGCAATTGGAGATTTGGAAATTCCACAATGGACGCATAAACGTCATCCATATGTCTCTGTCTTCTAAAGCAACACGATCACTTTTGGTGCGAAAAATATCAACCAAACCAACAAAGCGTCCAGTGTTCCTCCTTCTCGCTTGTAAACAGCGCTTCTGATTCGGTAGTGTCGTACGTGTGTACGGGAGCCGGCTGATAGATAGCATCAGACTCCAGCTCCGTAGACTCCAGCTGGCTCACCGAAAGCATGATTTATAGTAAAAAAAATTACTTAAATATCGATCTTTATCACACCAATTAATTTAACCGCTGGAGTCGTATCGACGCCGTTTACGCTGTCTGTGATTTTTGGAGCTTCCATAGAGAAATCTCCATTAACTTGCTTTTTAAGGACCTGCTGAGCTGAGATTATCTTCTATTTTTCTTCAAATGGTCTGCACTTATATAAGCGCCTTTTTAACCTTAACGGTATTCAAAGCACTTTACACTGTGACACATTCACCCATTCACACACACATTCATACACCAATGGCGGACTACTCTGCTCTGATTGGTCCGTTCTAAAGCATTCACTCTAAACTCCTCCTTTCAGAGAGCCTACTCTGCTCTGATTGGTCCGTTCTAAAGCGTTCATTCTAAACTCCTCCTTTCAGAGAGCCTACTCTGCTCTGATTGGTCCGTTCTAAAGCGTTCATTCTAAACTCCTCCTTTCAGAGAGCATACTCTGCTCTGATTGGTCCGTTCTAAAGCGTTCATTCTAAACTCCTCCTTTCAGAGAGCATACTCTGCTCTGATTGGTCCGTTCTAAAGCGTTCATTCTAAACTCCTCCTTTCAGAGAGCATACTCTGCTCTGATTGGTCCGTTCTAAAGCATTCATTCTAAACTCCTTTCAGAGAGCCTACTCTGCTCTGATTGGTCCGTTCTAAAGCATTCATTCTAAACAACTCCTTTCAGAGAGCATACTCTGCTCTGATTGGTCCGTTCTAAAGCATTCATTCTAAACAACTCCTTTCAGAGAGCATACTCTGCTCTGATTGGTCCGTTCTAAAGCATTCATTCTAAACTCCTCCTTTCAGAGAGCATACTCTGCTCTGATTGGTCCGTTCTAAAGCGTTCATTCTAAACTCCTCCTTTCAGAGAGCATACTCTGCTCTGATTGGTCCGTTCTAAAGCATTCATTCTAAACTCCTCCTTTCAGAGATCATACTCTGCTCTGATTGGTCCGTTCTAAAGCGTTCATTCTAAACTCCTCCTTTCAGAGAGCATACTCTGCTCTGATTGGTCCGTTCTAAAGCGTTCATTCTAAACTCCTCCTTTCAGAGAGCATACTCTGCTCTGATTGGTCCGTTCTAAAGCATTCATTCTAAACTCCTTTCAGAGAGCCTACTCTGCTCTGATTGGTCCGTTCTAAAGCATTCATTCTAAACAACTCCTTTCAGAGAGCATACTCTGCTCTGATTGGTCCGTTCTAAAGCATTCATTCTAAACAACTCCTTTCAGAGAGCATACTCTGCTCTGATTGGTCCGTTCTAAAGCATTCATTCTAAACAACTCCTTTCAGAGAGCATACTCTGCTCTGATTGGTCCGTTCTAAAGCGTTCATTCTAAACTCCTCCTTTCAGAGAGCATACTCTGCTCTGATTGGTCCGTTCTAAAGCGTTCATTCTAAACTCCTCCTTTCAGAGATCATACTCTGCTCTGATTGGTCCGTTCTAAAGCATTCATTCTAAACTCCTCCTTTCAGAGATCATACTCTGCTCTGATTGGTCCGTTCTAAAGCATTCATTCTAAACTCCTCCTTTCAGAGAGCATACTCTGCTCTGATTGGTCCGTTCTAAAGCATTCATTCTAAACTCCTTTCAGAGAGCCTACTCTGCTCTGATTGGTCCGTTCTAAAGCATTCATTCTAAACAACTCCTTTCAGAGAGCATACTCTGCTCTGATTGGTCCGTTCTAAAGCACTCATTCTAAACTCCTCCTTTCAGAGAGTGAGTAAATAATGAGATCATTTTTGGGTGAATGATCCCTTTAACATACAATGCACCCACAGTTTGTGCACAAACAGTCCCACACGTGCTTCACACATTAGCACTCTCTCCTAGAATGTACTCAAAAATGCATGGAATGGTGGAAACCTCAACAGCAGGTGTTTCATCCAGACCAACAAGGTTAAAAAAGACCAGGTGACAAATGAGTCTAAAAGTGGGACACTGCTGGTGTATCTGTCTCACCAGTGAACATTTCTGGGTTACACATGGCTTTGCCCTTTTTTTATAATTCTGTCATTCCAAAACATATTTATCTTCGATTCCTCGTCACGCTACTTCCGCTCCTGAGCATTAAACCAGTGCAGACCGTCCCACGGGTGCATTTAGGCAGAACTGACAGTCGAACTCTGCATTTATTTGAAGCTGATAGCATCTTTAATTATTCATATTCTCCTGCTCTTTGATAATTACCTACCCGGCCGTGCACGTGAGGCGAGCGACAGATAGGTTGTTCGTACGGATTTCCTGGGTTATTTTTAGAGCCCGGGACGAACAGGTTTCATTAGAGACTCATCGGATGTGTGGGGAGGTGACGGGGGGGCACCGTCTCCCCAGAAACACAGCGAGAGTCATTAGGCATTCTGCAAAAGTAGGCCAGCCGCAACTCGACTCGGCTTAAAGAGGGAATGAAGATGAGGAGGGAGGAGAGTAAAGACATTGATGACTTACTCGCACCGATACTGAACATCAGCCAATTAACATGCCAAAGAAGGAGATGTTGATCAGATTCCTATTCAAGCTGAGCATCAATAATGTCTGTTAGTTAATTAGTTATGCGCTCGTAAAGAGCGAAGATAAGCGAGGATTCGATGAAAATGGACAATGCAGCAATCACTAAAGGAGCATAAACGTATGCGTCTGTTACCTTAAAACAGCATGTATCTTTAAAGGGACAGTTCATCCAAAAATGTCAATTCTGTCATTGCTTACTCACCCTGAAGTTGATCCAAACCCATGCAACTTTCGTTTTCACGTGGAACGCAAAAGGAGCTGTTTAGCAGCGTCCCCGCTCATATATTGACGGACACTTTCCAGCTCCAAAATGACAACGTAATCCATAAAATACATAAAAAATATTCCAGGTCTTCTGAAGTCTTACTCAACTTAAATCTCAACGTCAACCATGTTTGGTCACGAAACTCTTGGGAACCAATGCCATCAACACGCCATGTCTTTAGTCCATATTTGGCCTATTTCAGAGCTTAGGCGGCGGACAAGATTAATAGTGAAAATGACTTGTAGGTAGTTCAGATTGAACACATTCTTGCACTAAAAATAAACTAAGAACAATGCAATGCATATAACCGTACGCAAGTGCTTTGACGCACTTTTTAAAGCGTCTAAAAAGCAGGATGCTCCTGAAAATGCAGTTGGATGTGGTGCAACGGTCAAAGACATCAGTTTAGTGCATATTTACATAATATAACATTGGAAAAATAACGCAGACAGACACGATAACATGTTATTAAAGAGCACCTATTGTGGTTTTTTAAATATGGCCTTTCATGTAGTATGTTATAGAGCTGTTGTGAATGTAAAAATGTCTGCAAAGTTTCACAAATCAACGTGTTATTGACTCCCAAAAGAAAGAAAAGAAACGAGTCGTTAGTAATTCCAGACTTACTTCCTGTACTAACCTACATAATTTGGTAACAAAAACCCCACCTCTGGTCTTCATTAGCTGCTCGTGAACAGCTTTGACACGCCCACAAACACTACACTAAGCGGTAGACCAATCACAACAGATTGGGACATCTGACCAATCAGAGCAGAGTATGCTCTCTGAAAGGAGGAGTTTAGAATAAATGCTTTAGAACGGACCAATCAGAGCAGAGTATGCTCTCTGAAAGGAGGAGTTTAGAATGAATGCTTTAGAACGGACCAATCAGAGCAGAGTATGCTTTCTGAAAAGAGGAGTTTAGAATAAATGCTTTAGAACGGACCAAACAGAGCAGAGTATGCTCTCTGAAAGGAGGAGTTTAGAATGAATGCTTTAGAACGGACCAATCAGAGCAGAGTATGCTCTCTGAAAGGAGGAGTTTAGAATGAATGCTTTAGAACGGACCAATCAGAGCAGAGTATGCTCTCTGAAAGGAGGAGTTTAGAATGAATGCTTTAGAACGGACCAATCAGAGCAGAGTATGCTCTCTGAAAGGAGGAGTTTAGAATGAATGCTTTAGAACGGACCAATCAGAGCAGAGTATGCTCTCTGAAAGGAGGAGTTTAGAATGAATCCTTTAGAACGGACCAATCAGAGCAGAGTATGCTCTCTGAAAGGAGGAGTTTAGAATGAATGCTTTAGAACAGACCAATCAGAGCAGAGTATGCTCTCTGAAAGGAGGAGTTTAGAATGAATGCTTTAGAACGGACCAATCAGAGCAGAGTATGCTCTCTGAAAGGAGGAGTTTAGAATGAATGCTTTAGAACGGACCAATCAGAGCAGAGTATGCTCTCTGAAAGGAGGAGTTTAGAATGAATGCTTTAGAACGGACCAATCAGAGCAGAGTATGCTCTCTGAAAGGAGGAGTTTAGAATGAATGCTTTAGAACGGATCATTGAACGAGTTGTTTTTGACACTGAGGAAAAAAAGGTAAAGCTGTCATTTAAATTATGAGCAAATTAAGCGTTCAGAGATGATGCACCTCCATTTTCCCACATCAGTTTTGAAAGCATTGTCACGTGGGTACGCCTATGTCGTTACCAAAACAACCCATGCAGATAGGTTGGTTATGTCTGATCACGCAAATCTGTTTTGATCACTTGCACTTAATAGTGCGGACAGTCTGCCAGAAAAGAGCTGTTTTGCCTGCAGTCTGAACATGTAAATCTATTGTATGAGACCTTTAAAATGAAATTAGGCACGTTTAAAAACCATAAAAGGTGCTCTTAAAATGGCTTTTATAGGGGCCGTTCAGACTGAACGTGTTTTGCACACAAAAAGAGCTAAATGCAGCGTAATGCAGCCAACAAAACACAGGAGACTCCAAATGCGTTTTTAAAAGTTGATGTGTCTTTTTACCTGAAGAGCCGTTCCTAAGCGAGACGTTGAAAATTCAGCTTGACTGGGCGCAACGGTCAAAGACGTCTCTCTAGCTTATTTTTCTCACCTTTTACATCCATCTAGTGCACATTTACATAAACTGACGGAATCACAGATGGAAACAAAAACACTTTTAGAGTGAACGGCCCCTTAAAAATCAGTCTGTTCCTCACACACATGCATGTAAAACAAATAATGCAAAAGAAAAATCAAATTATTATGAGAATTCATTATAAACTGCTGTTATAGTTTCTTATGTTTGATTGACAGCTCACCTTCGCAGTATGCACTGTCCTCGCGGAGTGGGCGGAACCCGTTCCTGCAGCTGCAGCTCGCGCCGGCGTCCAAGTTCACGCAGTCGGAGTTCTCTGCGCAGACGTTGTCCTCGCCGCAGAAGTCGTGACCTTTAACCCCAGATAGAGGGGTTGTTGATTTGTGCAACTAGAATCATTGATACTACTCAAGGAATGATGCAAACCGATGATCAGTAGATGTCTGAATATAATCATGTGCGCTCGTACCTCTGCAGACTCTGCAGCATCTGTCTGTAAGCGTCAGCTGTTCGGCATCAGCGCATGTGAGCTGCGGGCAGTCGTCTGCGTTTGGGATTCTGTGCATTGTACGATCCTGAAACACACAAGCATATCCACCGGATTAACCGCTTGTTTCTCAGTGTAATACATTATAACTAAAAACACTGTACACTGAAACAGTTTCTTTAGAATAAACGTTGTTGGAGAGATTCGCACCCTGCATTCGTACAGCTGGCACTGGAGTCCGCTGGGATGATGAACCGCGCAACGGTCTCCCTCCACCAGCGTCTGCTCCGAAAACAGACACATCGCTGCGGGAACAGAGAACAAACGGCAACTCACTAAAGTGAACCTGAAAACACACATTTGCAGGTGGTGCGAGGCGCATGAACATGTACAACTAAATCTCCTATCATGAGTTATTTTATATATAATAAGCCCCTAATTTTAAGACCAACTAAAGAAAATTAAGCGAACAATACGTGCTCTCGAATTGACCCTTCAAAGTTTACAACTGGCGGTCTGGGAGGCCGGCCTGCCTGGGGCTTTTCAGGGTGGGCGAGAGGGCCAGCGTGGGCCCCGTGACTCTAGGAGGTATGCTCGTGGAGATACGGTGCTTCGCTATGTCCCGTATCATATATGGGGCTGACCGTAGCGCATTTCGAGGTGTTTGGAGTCGATTGGTACAGGTTAGAGTGGAGCGTTTTTGGGGGCCAGCTTAGGATATAGGGAAGAAAACACCCACGCTCATGCCGGATTGCCATAACTTTTGCCGGGAAGGAGGCAGAGTCACGAAACCGGGTTGCGCCACATTCTGTCCAATGGCACCGACGCCGAGACTCTCCGAGGTCAGCAAGCACCTCGACCTGATTGGCCCTCTAAGAGGCTTGGCACCGGGTGCTACCCCCGGTGTTAAAAATTGTTTTTACAGGTGAACTTTCAGTCTAATGGTGCGTTCACATACAACACCTCTCGTTGCTCGCGCGAGTTCGACCGCTGGATTATAAATGTGTGTTTAAACTGGCGTTTGCACAAGTAACACAAACCCGTGAGTATTCCCGCTTCTCTTCCGGAAAAGGACAGGGGGATAGGCTTCAGCGACTTGGTTCACAGTAAAGTTCAACCAATAGCTGGAATCAAGTAGACGCGCATATTTTCACGCGCAACTTCCTCGCTCACTTTCCTCCCAGCGATGTCTTTTTTCGTCCGGTCTCTGTACATGTATGACACACCGCTACATCAATCTTCTGCTACTACGTCAGTGACATCCGGACAATCTCAATGCTGATAGGCTTTCTCGACAACGCGTCAAGCGGATTTCTCGCTCGAGTTGAAAAATGTAAACTTTTGTGAATATGCAAATGAAGTCATTTCGCGTGTTCGAGGCACGTCGTTCGCTTCATTCGTGCCGGCCGGCGCAAATGCGTGTCTATTCGCATCTTTGCATTGACTTTGAATGTAATCGCGCCGCGCAAAATGCTTTGCGTTGTATGTGAACGCACCATAACACTTTATTTTAATTATATATTCATATAATTCTACATATTATATACTCTGTACCCGTCTACTGAGGTACTTGAGTTTGAACATCTAATTTACGGGCAAATTGGCGTTATTTTTTCTAGACATTTCCATTGAAGCAAAGAATTGTGGGTTGCGAGTGCCCACAAAGGATAGACCTCATGCATCCTCCGGATTCCCGTGAAAGAAGGTTGAGTTTTTATGAAACGAGACAGTCTCGATGACGTAAGCGGCTGACAAATGCGACCTCCGATGGACGCAGCCTTCCAAACGAGACGCATCCAATGTTCCCTTACCGGAAACATCGTCAACATCGCAGGTGATTGAGTCCCAGTGTCCCAATGTTCAGCGGATGAACACCCTTACCAGTGTTCGAATTCATGTTCACAATATACTGATTCACGAGCAGATTGAGACGCACCCTGTGTATTTAGGGAACAAATGTTAATGATAATAAAATGATCCTTCGCTATTGTATTTGGATCAGCATCATTTCCAGAGATAAAACAAATGACATAAACGTCCTGTGATGCACGAACTGTTGGACATTGTTAGGAGACTGTAGAGCGGAGGAGGGCGGGGCCGGGCCGGAACAATGCAC
>NC_068324.1:1153199-1158199 GCF_025860055.1 Xyrauchen texanus
CTCACACTAAAATCATGTTCACGTCATGTGGCTATACTTTTGTAACGTTTACAGATTAAACCCCATTGACTTCCATTGGAAGTGTCTCACTTGGACACACATTTGTGCTTTTTTTAAAGAAAAGGAGGAACGAGTCGAAAATAATTTTTGTGGTAATCAACATTATGCCAGAAATACTGCTGATTGAGCTGAACTTGTATTGAACCCAGAATATTCCTTTAAATCGTAGCCATGTCTTTCCGCATAAACACGCCTCCTTTCTGCATAAATTAGGCTCATTATACAGTAGAAAGCACTTAATTCCCAAACCTCTGTGCTTGTGTGCGTGCATGAGTGAGTGTGTGTGTGTGCGTGCGTGTGTGTGCATGCATGTGCGTGTGTGAGTGTGTGTGTGTGTGTGCGTGAGTGTGTGAGTGATTGATGTGTGTGTGTGTGTGTGTGTGTGTGTGAGTGTGTGTGTGTATGTTTGTGAGAGAGTGTGTGTGTGTGTGTGTGTGTGTGTGTGTGTGTGTGTGTGTGTGTGTGTGTGTGTGTGTGTGTGTGTGTGTGTGTGTGTGTGAGTGTGTGTGTGTGTGTGTGTGAGTGTGTGTGTGTGTGTGTGTGTGTGTGTGAGTGTGTGTGTGTGTGTGTGTGTGTGTGAGTGTGTGAGTGTGTGTGAGTGTGTGTGTGTACTCTGAGCTATCACCGCCCGAGGAAAGCAGGCGGTAATTATCACTATATATACTTGATAAAGTGCTTCAATGTAGTTAGCTACGTCTTGTTTAAATAGTTTGTAGCGTGACTAGTGTAACTATTTAAAATGATGAGAATATATTTAAAAGCCATATCTACTTCTGACACACTTGTAATGACCTAAAAGCCCTTAATAATGAATCAAATGATCAAAGGAGACTGTACATTTAACCAAATATTCCAGAGACTCATGTAATAAAACCCTTCAACACCTCTCGTCTCTCGGGTGTCCCAGACAGACCTCATCTAAAGGTGTGACCCTACGGAAGAGAAACCCACCGAGCACGTGCAGTTCTTGCAGCCGTCAGTCCATGTCTGCTCTTCTCTGTAGGTCAGTCCCTTCACGTGACACGTTCTCTCACAATAACACGAGTCCAAACCCTTCATCTTCTCCTCGGCCAGAGACAACTGGAGGGAAAGAACAGTACAATAACTGCTAACTTGCTGATCTGATGCATTATTAAAATGTGTTTGCTTGTTGTTTGCATTAAAAGTGTTTTTCGGATCAGCGCCAGACTTTTGTGCAGTTGCCGGCTGTGAGTTATTACAACAAAACAAGCCTTTATATTCATACCACAGACACAATCCAGATGTTGGAAAAGCTCCGCTTGGCTTCATCCGTCACACAAATGCAGATGAAATGTGTGAAATGTGTTGCAAACTCACTTTCAAAGATACAGAAACTTAAGCAATGCTTCCCATCTGCTTTTGCTTCAGGACTCATCAAGTGTTCTTCGTGCAAAAGTAACGCAAATGCAATATTAATAATAAGCATAAGAATCGCCACATTGTGGTTGACACAGTCAGTGTTTATTGTCGCTGTGAGTGAATCTTTATTTAAGTGTTTGTTTGCGCCGACACATTTTGGGTTCCCGGGTCAAAAATGACCGGCCCACTAAGATTGTTTATAAATCTCTCATATTGCATATATTATTCACAAGATATTGCATTACATCTTATCAACTTCTTTTTTAATAATTATGACTTTTTTATTTTCTTTTATTGACAGAATGATTCACTGAACTGAGCTTAAACTGGGCAAGTGGGGGACACTGTCTGCGGGGGGGACACGACTTGATAAATGAATAAACATTTGCTTGATCTGAACGAAACCGGTGTAATTTTAAAGCTTTGAATCTGGACTTTATAATGCATAGAGCATGAACCTATTCTTAAATAACGCTGTTTAATTCGCTGACAAATCAGAACCGTTTCATTCTCATCATTTGCACAAAGCAAGCACAGGTGTGTGTTCCAGTGAGACACTTCTAATGGAAGTCAATGGGGCAATATTTGGAGGGTTTAAAGGCAGAAATGTGACGCTTATAATTTATAAAAGCACTTTCATTAACTTTTGCGTTATTTGAGCTGTAAAGTTGTTTAAATTATTGCTCTTATGGGACGTTTTATGGTTTACAGCGTTACGTCGTCATGACAACACAACTGAAAGTTAGTAAGTGATTTAATGCTAACACACATATTGTTTATATCTTGTGTCTATACTTTTGAAACAGTATTTTAATGTTTACAGATTAAACCCCATTGACTTGCATTGGAAGTGTCTCACTGGAACACACATTTGTGCTTTATTTTATAGTATTTTTTGGGGGAGGGTATTTTTTCCCCTTTTTCTCCCCAATTTGTAATGCCTAATTCCCAATGCGTTCTAAATCCTTAATATTTCTGTATTTTGTCGTCTAATCCATTCATTTCCAATGGCACAACAAGTGTAACAAAGTGAAATGACACTAATAAAATGTAAAGAAAATGATCTAAATGTTCTGTGTTTTCAAATATCATATGTGAATGAAGTCAAGTAATTTTATTCCAATTGGATTAAGTAAAATAAAAAAAAGAAGAAAACCACATCGGGTTAAAATGAGAATATTTAAACATTTATATTCATTAAATGAGGGTCTCATTATAACTGACTCATAAAGCTTCTTTATTTATGTCTGTCATGTATAGATTTGACTCATCCCAGACTCAGACTTTTAATAAAAATTAAAATACGTTATAAAAATACAATTTCACTGCAGAAAATCATTATCATGGTAATCTGGCATCCCGGGCATTTTCCCGGTGGGCCGACACACTTTGGGGCCGATCAGGGGTGGACTGGCCATCGGGAGAACTGAGCGCTCCGGTTGATCAGCCGCGAAATGTGCCGAAGAACAGACCACAAAACGGCGCCGCGATATGCAGAAAAGGACAGCGAACACCCGCACTTTCACCTTCCCCCCCCAGACCCACCAGAGCTTGTTTTTTTACCTTGCTGGAGGTTTTAGCTAAGATATCCTGCAGCTCCATGATCTTCTGCACGAGTCCATGGAAGTCATTACAGGTCGGGCAGGCTGAGAAACATAAATGAGATCATTCAGCAAAAAGCAACAAATAGTCCGTAATTACAGATAAATGAATGAATCGCACATACTGCGGTTCAGGTCGGGGCATTGCGTGATGTATCCGTGAGGCATTACAAGAATCTGCATGTCTTGCATCACACCCTGCAATCAAAAGGTTAGTCAAAAACAGGGTTAGGTCAGATCATATAACGAGATTCATTATTAACACATCAGTGGTTTGCTTTTGAATTGCACTTAATATGATTAACTCAGATAGTGCTCGGAAACGATGACCTTGAGTTGTTTTAATTAATTAATGGCATGTTGTGAATGCAGACCTAAAGAAGCGTAGCTAAAGAAACAGATCCTTGTGGCTGGAATAAACTATAATGCATTAAATAAGCATGTAATTATTCCTCTGCACTCTTAAATGAAACTATTGCTGTTAGCTACTGATACATGCTGTTGGAACTTACTCGCTATGCTAAAGTTAGCACAGCAATTGCTCAATGGATAAATCAATATGTAAAATACTCAAAATCTCCTTGTCGAGTCCCAAGCGGAGCATGCTGTGAACTAGAAATCATCTGCATAGTTTCAGTTAACCAAACTCAAAATATTCAGGTTGTCACAACACAAATGGATTAAGTTAAGCTGACCGTTGGGGTCTTGATAGCTTGGCGAGTATTTCCGCTGACTACCACCGCTGGATTCATGAGTTTCACAATCCAGGTTGTGCTGAGTGACTCCAGCCAGGTCTCCTAAGCAACCAAATTGGCCCGGTTGCTAGGGAGGGTAGAGTCACATGGAGTAACCAAATTGGCCTGGTTGCTAGGGAGGGTAGAGTCACATGGGGTAAACAAATTGGCCCGGTTGCTAGGGAGGGTAGAGTCACATGGGGTAACCAAATTGGCCCGGTTGCTAGGGAGGGTAGAGTCACATGGGGTAACCAATTGGTCCGGTTGCTAGGGAGGGTAGAGTCACATGGGGTAACCAAATTGGCCCGGTTGCTAGGGAGGGTAGAGTCACATGGGGTAACCAAATTGGCCTGGTTGCTAGGGAGGGTAGAGTCACATGGGGTAACCAAATTGGCCCGGTTGCTAGGGAGGGTAGAGTCACATGGGGTAACCAAATTGGCCTGGTTGCTAGGGAGGGTAGAGTCACATGGGGTAACCAAATTGGCCCGGTTGCTAGGGAGGGTAGAGTCACATGGGGTAACCAAATTGGCCTGGTTGCTAGGGAGGATAGAGTCACATGGGTTAACCAAATTGGCCTGGTTGCTAGGGAGGGTAGAGTCACATGGGGTAACCAAATTGGCCTGGTTGCTAGGGAGGGTAGAGTCACATGGGTTAATCAAATTGGCCTGGTTGCTAGGGAGGGTAGAGTCACATGGGTTAACCAAATTGTCCTGGTTGCTAGGGAGGGTAGAGTCACATGGGGTAACCAAATTGGCCTGGTTGCTAGGGAGGGTAGAGTCACATGGGGTAACCTCCTCGTGGTCACTATAATGTGGTTCTCGCTCTCGGTGGGGCATGTGGTGAGTTGTGCGTGGATGCCGCGGAGAATACACATGCACTACGTCTCCATGGTAACATGCTCAACGAGTCACATGATAAGATGTGCGGATTGAAGGTTTCAGACGCAGAGGCAACTGAGATTCGTCCTCCACCACCCGGATTGAAGCGAGTCACCACGCCACCACGAGGACTTAGAGCGCATTGGAAATTGGCCGTTCCAAATTTGGGATAACTATTATCTTTAGTTATGCACATATATTTTATATTCTAGTTTGTGCTCAGTTAATGTCAACAGTTGACTCATTTATCTTAAGGAATTGAAGGAGAAACATCTGAGATGAATTTGATGCATGAAACATGAACCTTTAAGCAACACATTATTCCTCTGGGATGCTTTTCTAAAGTC
>NC_068324.1:1165699-1190699 GCF_025860055.1 Xyrauchen texanus
ACACAATGGTGGTGACTGTGGGGATCGAACCAGTGACCTTCTGAGTACCAATGTATTATACAGAGCACTTATTACAGGGACAATCCCCCCGGAGCAACCTGGAGTTAAGTGTCTTACTCAAGGACACAATGGTGGTGACTGTGGGGATCAAACCAGCAACCTTCTGAGTACCAATGTATTATACAGAGCACTTATTACAGGGACAATCCCCCCGGAGCAACCTGGAGTTAAGTGTCTTACTCAAGGACACAATGGTGGTGACTGTGGGGATCAAACCAGCAACCTTCTGAGTACCAATGTATTATACAGTGCACTTATTACAGGGACAATCCCCCCGGAGCAACCTGGAGTTAAGTGCCTTACTCAAGGACACAATGGTGGTGACTGTGGGGATCAAACCAGCAACCTTCTGATTAACAGCCCTGTGCTTTAGCCACTATGCCACCATCACTCCATGTATACTCAAGTATATACTTAAGTAGTATGTAGTACGCTACATCATTCTGAAAATTGTAGTATGCTACATTAAACAGTACTATGCTAAATTACATTATAATTTGTTGGGAATGCATTATGCAGCAATACTTGTTTTAGTAGTATGCACAGATAAACAAAGTAGTATGTAGTATACTACATTATTCTGTTTGCTGTATGCTACATTAAACAGTAGTATGACAATACATTTTAATTGGTAGCAAATGCATTCTGCAATGATAAACCTTTCAGTAGTATGCACAGACAAACCAAATAGTGTGTAGTGTTACATTATTTTGTGTAGTATGCTACACTAAACAGTACTACAATAAATTGCATTGTAATTGCCTTTTGCACGCTAAATGTTTCAGTAGTATGAATGCATAAGCAAGTTTATAGTATACTATATTAAACAGTGGTATGATATATTACATTGTATAATTCATTAGAAATGCATTATGCAACAATCAACATTTCAGTAGTGTGCACTGATATACAAAGCACTGTAGTATGCTGCATTAGTTTGTAACCTGTAGTGTACTACATCAAACAGATGTATGTTACATTACATTGCATCATGCATTGATAAACAGTACTACACTACATCATTGTTACGTTATCTTATTTTGTATGTTTAATTAAGGAGTGTTCAGTAAAGTGCTAGCAACCATTCCTAACATGGCTAGTCTGATGAGATGAGACCATAAAATACCTTGAATAAGCCATGTGCACTGTTCCTCTGTCCCACCCAGAACGAGGCGTCCTCTGGTATTTCCATTAGAGGAACCGCTATCACTCGCTCATAGATTCTAAAGAGAAATGCCACCAACATAGACAATGTGTTAAAAAGTGATCGGTTTGAAGGAGTATTTGTGATAACGCTGCATTATTGAGGACTCTACCTGTTGCAGTCTACATAGAGCGCCACATGTGAAGCACTGATGGCCACCGAGACTTTGTGCCACTGGTCGTCGGCGAGCATGTACGGGAAAATCTCTGTGTACGTTTGCTTATCTTTCGTCTGGAAATGAAGACGCAGCTCACTCTTCTGCCCGCTACTCTCCAATTCCAACAATCTGCAGGAAAAACAAAAACCATGTATGTTAAACTATTAAAAGTGCAGTTGTTATCTTAAAGGAATAATTCACTTTTACTGATTGGAATAAAATAGCATATTGTGTGTTCAACGGAAGAAGAATGACAATTTCCATTCAACTGTAGTATGCTACATTAAACTGTAGTATGCTACATTAAACTGTAGTATGCTACATTAAACTGTAGTATGCAACATTAAACTGTAGTATGCAACATTAAACTGTAGTATGCTACATTAAACTGTAGTATGCTACATTAAACTGTAGTATGCAACATTAAACTAGCATATTGTGTGTTCAACGGAAGAAGTATGACAATTTCCATTTCTGGGTGAACTATCCCTTTAAATAGCTTCTTTTGTTTGTTTGTTTTGCCTGGTCTGATCCTTAAAAGTTATTTTGTTTGGTGTAACTAAATGTGTCCGGCTGTATAAGTCATATAAAATCATGTTTGACTTTTTCTAGCATTTTCTTCAATCAATAACAAACAATCAAAGCGAAACTCACGGCAGCTACAGAATCGAACACCGTTGCTTTGAGGGTTCAGCGGATGAATTAGCTATTTAGCTTCCATAGATTTTTCCTTTGCTAATACCACAGAGACTAGCGCTGTACTGTGTACAGCAAAACTGCTCAAACAGTTAAGAGGCTAATTAGTGGTGTTTGCTAAGTGGAGCCACTGTTATTATTGCTAACACTCGGGGGAAGGGATTTGAACAAACGAAACGTTCAGTGTGTAAGTTGTCTTGCAGCATTTGTGCTCCGGACATGAATGTTACCTTAAATCAGGTGTGCTGTTACTTTACTAAGAGATCAGACTTTCCATTTTCATCTAGTGGACGATAAAACGAGCGATAAATCCCATAGAATGAGGATGAGGGACACAAGTCATATCTAGAGACCAGAATACAAGTGGGCAACTGCCCACAACACCCTGGCAACCACATAGGAACACTAAAACAACATCCCAAATACTTTAGCAGTTTTTCAGGTATGACTTCATGTTCTGGTTCTGAAAAAAGCAAATAGACCTGCGTAACTTATTTTGTCAACCGCTCTCACTTATGGGACTTTTCCGCTGCATGGTACAACTCAACTGGACTCGGCGCGCTTTTTGGGGGGTTTTCCACTGTGGATAGTACCTGGTAACTGGTACTTTTTTAGTACCACCTCGGTCGAGGTTCCAAGCGAGCCGAGCCGATACTAAATGTGACATCATAACCCTGCTGATCACTGATTGGTCAGAGTGAATCGACACGCGACATCAATGCGCTAATTTTAAAGTTAGCAACAGCGATAGCAGTATCATTCGTTCACGTGACTTTCGAAATGTGAAAAAAAAATGGCTGTGCACAAAACCACGCCGTGGTCAATACACGAGGTGCAGACAGTCCACTCGTTAGCGACACCTACAATGAAACAAACGTACTCGCTCTCAAGTACGGGTCAGATTCAGGCTTAATTTTAAGGCCTGTGTACACCTCTATTTGAGATACGAACAGACCAGCACACAGAATGAGCGATGTTGTATATTTTGCAGTATCCGCAAAAACTAAAGCGGACCAAGGACATGGCCCTGTGGCACACCGCCAGCAGGAGGGGTACACACTTGCCTTAAACGACCTGAAAGTGTCTACCTTTCAAAATGTCTTTCGTTCAAATATCCCAAGAGTATCGCCACTAGACTAACATGCACCTCTCAAACTACTGAGGCTAAATGCAAATCCCATAAAACACCAAAGAAATACAGATTTAGGGGTTAAACCAACATTAAATAGCATATACAGACGAGTTTAAAGTACTCTTCACCTCACATTACAATGCAGTTCCTCTGTGTTACTTGTCTCTGTTGAGATTAAGGGGGAAAGCTGCCAACAAACTCATCAGCCTGTCTGCCTGTGCCGACTACCAATTTATATTTCCTCCCTTTCACAGAAAACTCCTCACGCTCGAAAGCATTATTCGAGAGAAGCCAATTACAGATACGCAGGTTTTGATTTATCTACAAACAGGCACCTAATGAGTTCTGTTCCACCTGCCTTGCACTTCTAGTCACTGCCTTTCCACTCACAAAGAAAGAGAATATCAATACCAGCCCGAGTCCACCCAAACGTCAGACCCACCTGTGTTATCGACTCCTAATTAACATCTTTCACAGGCATCTATTATGCACTGGCTTCAATAAGCACAGTTCAACGAGAACGATTAGAGTAAAAAGTGTTGCAGCTATAGTTCTGGGATGGTATTGTGCTGTTGTAGTCTTGTGAATGCTTTTGTTAGGGATGTTGTGCTTTTCAAACGGGTTGTAGAGACCCTTTTCTCGAATATACTCTTGACCTGATAACCCTGAAAACGCCTCCCGACTCTAAAACACATCTTGACTCCAAATTGCCAGCAATAAGAGACATTTTCGGACAACAGTTAGAGCTTCTGACTGAAATTTGATGATTGTACATTAAATAAAATACGATATATGGGCTTGATTGAATCCATCAAAAATGCATTGATTGTATAAAGTGGAGTGAGAGCTGAATGCGAGTTTGCTGAAACGTTTTTTTCTTCTTTAGAAATGTGCACAATGTTGCGATCAGAACGTAAATAAAGTCAGTTCTATCGGGAAGACACACAGGCTTGAGTCAAGTTTGAGATGCCATTTATTTGATAGATGTAAAACAGAAAGTAATGTCTCTTTTTGGCGTAGGCCCCGTCCGGCAGTCCGAGGGAGTTGTACCCGGAACCGTCATGTCCTGCCAGAGATAGGAGGCAGGGGCGAGGAGCCTACCCCCCTGTGGTACAGGGCTCAACGGGTGGTGCTGGGGTGGTGGAGGTTGCACTGTTAGCACGCCGAAACAGCAATTTGATAGATTGTGAGCAGACTTATAAAGCACTGGCTTACATGCGATTGGCTAGGAGTTACCCAGCTAATGATGTGATCATGTACAGCTGCTAGTCGTCCCGCTAGAACTACGCTCCACTTCCATTTTGGTTGCATGTTGACAGGTTTAATCTATTGTAGCATACTGTTACACATTTCCAATATCAACTGTTTTTAAATATCTTCATATGATGTTTTTGCGAACTTCGAGGGCAGCAGTGAAGCAGAATTGGATGTTTAAACAATCTTTCCGGATACAGACAGAGTTGTTGTTATTTCTGCTGAGTGCTGCTCTTCCACTTGACTCTGTGAGGAAAAACTTCTAATCAGTCTTTAGGGAGCGCCGGATGTGGACACAGCAGTGAGGTGAAGTTCTTGATGAGCTCAACAACACGCTAAGGGAGGCAGAATTCACCGCAGCTTGCAAGTCAAACCACTAAAAATGAGACCTGAATCTCGAGGGAATATTCTTGTTTCTTAATTCTCACACTTCGTCTACACACTACAATACATTCAGATACCAGGAACAATAACAGCTTACTTTGGCGAAACTTCTCAACTGGGTTTGCTTCACACAACTTGTCCATGTTAACCTCTAATGTCAAATTAGATATTTTTTGCATTGCTTTTGGTGTGTTCTTACCTCTGTTCTGCGTGATGCACGGACAGTATAACTCCAGAGTTCAGTTTCTCTTGCTTGAGCGTCAGTGCAACGGTGAACTCGCTCTTCCCGCGCAGTTTCTGCAGCATGCGGCCAGCGGCGTCATCGGGGACTCTCACGCTACGGGACGCACCTGCCGAGAGAGAATTCAGAACATTTCACGCAGACACCTCGACCATCACACAACATGAGCTCAGACATTGTCAGTGTAAAGGGGTTCGTTGTGGGGTAGGAGGAGGTAACGGGAAATGTGGGGCTTCAACTCAAAAGGTACGTTTTAATCAGGTAACACTCAAAAATAGCTTTTCAGCTTTCATGAACACAAGTTCGGTGGTTGAAGCGTGACTCTCTCTTTCCTCGCCTCTGGCATGGTTCCTCCTTATATCGCTCTCCCCAGTGCTTACTGCAATCAGAAACAGGTGTTTGACATTATAGCACTCAGGTGTGTGCACCCTTACCGCTTAAAGAAATAGACAAGATGTGGGCGGGTCCTGGGTAGCTCAGTGGTAAAGACGCTGGCTACCACCCCTGGAGTTCGCTAGTTTGAATCCAGGGCATGCTGAGTGACTCCAGCCGGGTCTCCTTAGCAACCAAATTGTCCCGGTTGCTAGGGAGGGTGGAGTCACATGGGGTAACCTCCTCGTGGTCGCTATAATGTGGTTTTCGCTCTCGGTGGGGCCTGTGGTGAGTTGTGCGTGGATCAGGGTTTCCGTTGTCCGGTAATTACCGGACATTGGCCGGTAAAAAAATTAAATGTCCGACAAAATTAAATCTCTCCGGTCAAATTGTCCGATTAAAATTGCCTAATAATCCCGTCCCCCTAACACAATCTGAATTTGAGAATAAGCCTAAAATGTATAAAGCAAAAATACACCGATCTCTTGCTATGTTATAAAGGAACAGGCTCTATCGTTTGAAAGTTATGAAACAACATCGCATGCTGCATTTCAAATAAAGCGCACGCCTAAAACGGCTGCAATATAGACCTAAACAACGAACGATTGAGTGAGACGTTTCAAATATGGCCAGGCCCAGGCAGACTAGCTTTAAAAGCTTTTTTCAGAGGCCAGACGATGGTGAATCAGGAACATCTCATTATAGATAGATCAGTGCTTCTAATCCGCGCATTCGTGCAGTTTTTTCTCTATCATCAAAACTGAATAGCCTATGTTCATCAGTGCATGGTTACAGTCTATATCAAGCAGGGACGCGTTTGTGTGCATTTTATTTTGTGATTTCACCGGAATTAATAGAGAGTCTCCATAACGGCGATAGATTGAAACGCAGCGTCCTAGTGAAGATTGCGCAACTCGCGCAGCGCGTCGTCCATGCAACTGATAGCAGCGGACACGAAGCTCAGCTTGATTTCAAAAACAACAGATTTTAGCGCTAGATCTCTTATTTAATAACGGACTAAATGAATGATCTGCTAGTTAACTGGAGATGTTTTATTTATTTGTATTAGGTACATCCGTGCCTCAATGTTTCAAAAAGTGAATGTGTGTGAAACCACAGTAAAAAACAATTGGCGTTGATTGATGCCAATCGGACGTTCATGTTTTTTTTTTCGTCTATTTGAAAGTTAAGCTAATAATAATATGTTGCATTCTATACGGCCTGATTATGTCATTTTTTAAGTTACATAGACTGCCTCCAGTTTTCCTCAACTTGACTAATTAAGAGGCGATATATTTGACCGGCATATCATCAAAATGTCCGTAAAACGAAACCTCGTGACCGGCACCATTTTTTTCTAGCGGAAACTCTGGCGTGGATGCCGCGGAGAATAGCGTGAAGCCTCCACACGCGCTACGTTTCCACGGTAACACACTCAACAAGTCACGTGATAAGATGTGCGGATTGACGGTCTCAGACGCGGAGGCAACTGTGATTCGTCCTCCGCCACCCGGATTGAGGCGAGTCACTACACCACCACGAGGACTTGCATTGGGAATTGGGCGTTCCAAATTGGGAGAAAAATGGGAGAAACAAACAACATGTAAACCGTCGTAGACACACTCTTGTACGATTATTCCTATGAGGCTCTATCAAAGTAGCACTAAAATAAAAAGCCCATAGCTAATTGTTATGTTGCAAACCAGCAACAGAAAACAACATAAACCAGCTTAGCTAGTTCAAGCTGGTTGAGCTGGTCTCCCAGTCTGGCCAAGCTGGTGTTTAACTGGTTTAGCTGGTCTGACGATGACAAGAGATGGTTAACAGAATGTTCACACTGTTCTGTACTCGTAACTGAGCACAGGTTATTAAACAAACATAATTGGGAGGGTTTATTGCATGATGGTGATGGTGATGAGTGTTTTCATTTTGGGGTGAACTGTTCGTTTAACTTTACATTGAGAAGTCTATTGAAGTCAAGCAGGAAAAGAAAGAGCATGTTTCATATGCGTGTACAGATCCTCCCAGCAAACAATCTCCTCCTCCTGAAACACGTGTGTCTGCCACTTTTTAATGGAGGCATCAATAAATGATCAACTCCCTCAGACGCGATCGCATCAAACGCGCAGCGGCTGCCGGGGGAGCCAGTGACACAGTTACGGGTTTCGGGCCGCGGCGTGTAATGAAGACATGCGAGACAACTTCCGGAGAAAAATAAAATCGATCAACTTTGAGCAGCAGAGAGGAAGTCCAATTAACAGTGATGCCAACCGATAACGAGATCTCACTTCAGACGGGCTTTTAATTAGTCTGTTTCTAGTTCAGTTAAGAACTGCTCTGCTCAGAGTCTGTCCATCCCCGGGACGATGTTTTTGGTGGAATCGAGGAAAAAAAATATATTTTATGGTATAAATACTGTATATATCATAAAAATAACAAAAATATTAATGAATTCTCTTTTTGGGGGGATTTCTCAGCAAATATAGATAGATATATGCAATTAATTGTGATTAATTAATCTGGATATAAAATATGATGTACTTAATTTGACTAAAAATGTTAACCATCTGACAAGCCTGACATGTAATATATACATATATATATAAATAAGTTATTAAGTGGTATATATTTACTATTTTAGTTTGCAATAATAGTAATATTTATTTGGTGTCTATCAATATGTGATAATATATTTTGTATAATCATAGTATATATATAAATATTATACATATGTACTATACTGTATTATACTGTATATTTGCTATACATATATAATGTATTATACTGTATGTGTACTATATATATATATATATATATATATGAGTATTTATGAATAGACCAAGAACAGGCCATCAAAACATGAACAATCACGGGCTGATGATTTCATTTGAAGGACTGCAAAGTGGCGTGTTTGAGTCTCGACCGATGCCCTTTAATTCCCAGCAGGACCGTGCGTCCTGTCTGAAAGCCTCTGAACTCTGATTAAAGACAGATCTTTCATTTCTGTGAAGCTCTACAGACTCTCCACGGGGGTCTTTGATGCTCGGGATATCCTCTGACATCTCCAAACCATGCGTCTCCATAGAAACAGCACTTCCCATGTGACTCCAACTCCTCTGCCACACCCAACCAAGTCGGATGTCGATGATTTCCTCAGTAGGTCAGTCTCAGTGTGGTTGAATCAATACTTTCGCCGCAGGAGATGCAAGCTGGTCAGATATCGGCAGGGACGTGTGAAGGGCGACCACCTGCTCCCTGCAGTCTGTGTTTTGTGTCACCGAGATTGTTCAGATCTAATGTGAGACACTACGGTGAGCAGAGGGAAATCTTTAAAGTGATTTAGTGCCGTTTTTCAGAGCGGCAGGGAGAGATCTGAGCTGTCCTCGAAACCAACGACAGCTGTCTTGCTGCTCAGTCAGTCAATCATTTGAAGGAATAGTTCACCCGAAAAGAACGTTCTACCAGTAGTTACTCACTCACATGTCATACTAAAGCGATGTCCACACTAATCCGTTCTCTTGTTTGAGTTCCCTAACATCATAGTTTTCCAAAGTATGTGTTAATGGATTTTCGAAACATTTTCGGTGGAGGAAAACACTGTTCTAGTGTTCATGAGAGGCGGAAACGTAGTAAAATCAATATCCGTTTAAATGCAAACATATCAATGATGTATCAATGACATCGTTTAGTCAACAAAACATATTTTTGATGACTATAATATGCAGAATGACCAAAACAAACGTGTCAAACTGTAACAGACGACACTTTAAACAAATATTCAAACATTTAGAAAAATGTCATATAGAAACATTTAATTATTCAAATATGTATCAGACATTGCTAAAAGAAAAACATGATTATTGCATTGTAAATATCTTAAAAAATAATTTATTTTCTTTATATTTTCGTTAGCAGTATGTTCGTGTGATTATCTTCATGATGCGTTGAACGAGCAAATGAACGATTTAACGAACAAACTAACGAATGAACGAACAAACGAACGATTGAACGAACAAACTATCGAACGAACGAACAAGCTAACGATTGAACGAACAAACTAACGAATGAACGAAAAACAAGATTAGTGCATTTTATGTCATACAAAATAGTTTATTTTCTTTATATTTTCATTAGCAGTATGTTCGCATGATTATGTTCATGATGCGTTGAACGAGTAAACGTACAATTGAACGAACAAACTAATGAACGAACGAAAAACAAGATTAGTGCATTTTATGTCATACAAAATAGTTTATTTTCTTTATATTTTCATTAGCAGTATGTTCGTGTGATTATGTTCATGATGCGTTGAACGAGTAAACGTACAATTGAACGAACAAACTAATGAACGAACGAAAAACAAGATTAGTGCATTTTATGTCATACAAAACAGTTTATTTTCTTTATATTTTCATTAGCAGTATGTTCGCATGATTATGTTCATGATGCGTTGAACGAGTAAACAAACGATTGAACGAACAAACTAACGAACGAACGAAAAACAAGATTAGTGCATTTTACGTCATACAAAATAGTTTATTTTCTTTATATTTTCCTTAGCAGTATGTTCGCGTGATTATGTTCATGATGCGTTGAACGAGTAAACGAACGATTGAACGAACAAACTAATGAACGAACGATTGAACGAACAAAATAACGAACAAACGAACGATTGAACGAACAAACTAACGAACGAACGAGAAACAAGATTAGTGCATTTTATGTCATACAAAACAGTTTATTTTCTTAATATTTTCGTTAGCAGTATGTTCGCGTGATTATGTTCATGATGCGTTGAACGAGTAAACGAACGATTGAACGAACAAACTAACGAACGAACGAACGAACAAATGAACGATTGAACGAGCAAACTAACGAATGAACGATAAACAAGATTAGTGCATTTTATGTCATACAAAATAGTTTATTTTCTTTACATTTTCGTTAGCAGTATGTTTGCGTGATAATCTTCATGATGCGTTCAACGAGCAAATGAACGATTCAAACTAACGAACGAACGATAAACAAGATTAGTGCATTTTATGTCATACAAAATAGTTTTTTCTTTATATTTTCGTTAGCAGTATGTTCACGTGATTATGTTCATGATGCGTTGAACGAGTAAACGAACGATTGAACGAACAAATGAACGAACGAACGAAAAACATGATTGGTGCATTTTAAATATCATACAAAATAGTTTTTTCTCTTTATGCAATATGTTCTTATTAAAATCGCATGTTATCTTCATGATGCGTTCAACAAGCAAACAAACAAAAAAGTGAATGAACAAACTAACGAACGAGCAAACAAAACCATTATTAGTGCATTGTGAATATTTTACAGTATTATTTTTTCTCGTCATATTTTCATCAGCAATATGTTCTCATTAAAATCACATGATTATTGTCATGATGTATCTGTTTCGACTCGTCATCGTTGACAAAATCAACAAACCCATGTCAATGAACATTTTCGGAAAAACAGCCAACATGTTCATGAAGTTGCTTCCCAGTGACCATGTACCCTGAAATCAACCGGGATACTAACAATACTGCCTTTCCTTTGGCGAGACTGATCAGATATAGCTCAGAGGCTTGGGTTCTTGTCTCGTGGAAACCAGGAAGTAATCGCATTTATAAATAATATTGAGCGTGAAACAGAGGTTGCATTTTTGCTCTGAAATTACGTTTTTACCCCACTGACGGCTAGGTTTAGGGTTGGAGTTTGGGTTAGGGTGTATAGTTAATATAATATGCATTCCCGTTTTAACTGTGACATCATTTTAACTAAAACCAACTCGCTTTTGGCGCCACCTTGTGGACATTTCATCCGGAAACTGGAGCTTGCATGTGCCAATACGTTCAACAACACTTCCAGCTTCGGCCGCTGTGTTAGGGATAGGTTGGGCTTTTTAACGAGCTTTGGCTGAAGGGAAGATTATCACATGTCCCATTAATCACACCATAGATCGTTAAAAAATAGTCAAAACCTTTAGGAAGATCCTGAGAAAGCTAAAAAGCGATTCTCTCATGGTGTTGCATGTAAAGCCGAGCCCTTGGGAGGCTGTGTTCTAATCTTATCCTCAGGACACATTCAATGCTGTAGAACAAAGAAGCTGACTCAGATGGAGCAAAATACATGCTGCTTTCTTGGGGGGGGGTGGGTGAACCAACCCCCAAATTCACATCTTTCCTTATTTTAATGCTACTGATTTTTCTCAGAGGCTTAACACAGACCTGGCTGAGAGTCATAAACATAAAAGATGATTCGTAGCGACTAAATTTAGATGGAAGAATCAAACAGGAGTGAATTGGAGATAATTTTGTCCCAAGACATACTCTATGTAAGAACGTCAACACAGATGCTTGTCAGATAGGTGGCATGAAAGAAATGTAGTACCTGATTTCATCCATGTGGAATTGATTGGACGGTAAAAAGTCTCTATAGACCGGTGGTTGAAAAATAAGAGGGTTTGATGACATCAGCTGAAAAGGAAAGTCGTTTCAGAGGCGGAGCGAAAAATTAACAAGACAAACGTGCACTCAAGATTTACGCATTTTATAAGAAAATAAAATAAAATAAAGAAAACCAACCCGGAGACTATTTAGCAGAGATGGGCCACTTCTATTAAAATGAATGGGAGAGGGGGTCTGGGTATCTCAGCGAGTATTGACGCTGACTATCACACCTGGAGTCGCGAGTTTGAATCCAGGGCCTGCTGAGAGACTCCAGCCAGGTCTCCTTAGCAACCAAATTGGCCTGGTTGCTAGGGAGGGTAGAGTCACATGGGGTAACCTCCTCGTGGTCGCTATAATGTGGTTCTCGCTCTCGGTGGGGCGTGTGGTGAGTTGTGCGTGGCTGTCGCGGAGAATAGCGTGAAGCCTCCACACGCGCTATGTCTCCACGGTAACACGCTCAACAAGTCACGTGATAAGATGCGCGGATTGACGGTCTCAGACGCGGAGGCAACTGAGATTCACCCTCCGTCACCCGGATTGAGTCACTACACCACCATGAGGACTTACAGCGCATTGGGAATTGGGAATTCCAAAATTCCCAAAAATTGGAATGCCCAACCGAGAAGCTCTAGTGCCAAACGGTCAACGGATGTAGAAAGGAAGTCCCGCCTTACGGTTATAAGAGCCAATGACCTTTTAGATACAGACATCACCTGTCAATCAACTCGCTAATGTGTATGCGCATTAGCTATACAAGCCGGGAACATTGTGTGTTTTAGCGTAATATGAGTTAAAGAAGCACCATTTATGATTCAAATAATCTCAGATTTAAATTGCTGATTTGATGTTCATTATCTTGACCAACCGAACGAACAAGCGAGCAACTAACAAACTAACTAACAAATGGATGAAAGAAAAACATTATTAGTGCAACGTAAATATCTTACAGTATAATTTTTTCTCATATTTTTGGCAGTACTATGTTCTAATTAAAATGTACGTTTTTAATTGAATTTAATTGAATTTGTTAGAAATGAAATTGAAATGCATAAATCTACATTGAAAGAAAGTGCACTGATGAATCGTTCAAAATAAGGATCGCGTATTATCGAAATTAATTCTGCATGGCAGTGACGTACTCCTGCCCTATGAAACTCTTCTGATATTATCGCACGTTTACCCGCCAGTTTTCATTTTACTGTAGATATATAATTTTTTGGTTACATTGTACTATCATGATGATATTTTAGATCCCTAACCCAACCCTTATTTCTAAACCTAGCCAGTAATAAAATATATAATAACAATAAAAAAAAACATGTAACCGACGGGCAGGGCTGGACTGGCAAGCTGGCATAGCGGGCATTTTCCTGGTTGGCCGATGCACTTTGGGGATGATCAGGGCCGGACTGGCTATCTGGAGAACCGAGGAGGCCCGTGGGTCGGCTGTGAAACGTGCCGAATGGGCCGTGATAAGCTAAAGTGAGCTGCCGCTTATGCAGAACGGACCACAAAAAGGTGCAGCGATATGCTGAAAAGCACAGCGAACACCCCCCCATGTAATATCACGGCCAGTCCAGCCCTGCCGACGGGTACATTTAGCCACAATAATCCTCTGAACATTACATCATTATATTGATGTTTTTGAACCCCTCTCTCCACCTTTTTTCGGTGAACTGTCCCATTAATTGCTCCAGCAGAGTTATCTGTGATTACAGTCCAGCACTGCTGCTTTTGACCGTACAGCCCATTTAGCGTGACCGATATGACCGAAATCTCCCGCTGATATTTGCATCCATTAATTATGAAGGCTGCACATCTTTTCAGAATCTCTGACAGTGTGTGACAGCGCCGTAGCTGGTCAAGGGCACCTTCAGTCCTGATGGGACGCTCGGTGACCCTCAGTCTGCGGTTCACTCCTCTCTCTCTCTGACAGCTGTGTGGCTCTGAGACTCTGAAAAGGGCGGCCACATTTCTCGTCCCCTATGCTGCGAAAGCCCAAATCTCAAAGGGGTCGCGGGACTAGAATTAAAAGACTCGCAAATCACACAAGAGATCCTTCCAGACTCATCTCGTGAAAATGGCATGACTGGGACAGGACAGGAAACGACCTTGATATGGACGAGCTGGACAGATAATCTTTTAGAGACTTGAACATTCTAACACCGTGTTTGAGGTCCAAATCCCGACTCTGACTCTTTCCTCCTGCATGAATGCTCTGACGTCCCAATTAGGAGGGAAAGTTTGAGCCTGTGGCAGATTTGATCCCACTGGTCTCGCCAGTCTTCCCTCTTCACTTAGAGCATCACCAACACTCCAACAAGAAATATGGCATTTAATGCCTGAAATGAAGCACTCTGTGCATGTGTGAGTTTGCATTCGCTGCATGGGTGTGGGCACAAATACAAGATGATTTTCTGCAACATTAGTGTGAACAACAAACAAACTAGAATAGCAAAGAGGAGTTACTGACAAAGACAGAAAGAGACAGAACATGTCTGCTGAGAGTTCATTAAATCACATGATCGGCCTTTTATTTACATTCGCCCGCCGGGTAGAGCTCGAGACTCTAGAAGCGGATGTTCAACCCATAGAGTCTACGTTACATGTAGCATTCCAGTCAATATATCGCAAAAGATCGATGATCATTGGACGAGAGTTTCCAAACACGTCATTTATGCATTAGAGTTTTAGCAATGGATCTGCGTGTGATTGCCTCTTGGACACTGGGCTTTCGATCAGCGTATTGTTGTCCCGCCTGGAAGCCCGCCTTCTCTACGTGATGCTTGTGATGACGAGCTCTCGATTGGGCGGGACTTGACAACAAAGCCACATGAAATGTAAAAGCACCGAGGTCGAAACCAAAGACGGCCATTAAAATGTAAACGATGATTTCGTCATGATTTAAATTTGGCTTTTAAGTTGAAATGTGTCATTTCTGTGCAAGCAGGAGGCGAGAACCAGCTTGACGATATAAATAATAGTTTCATGAAAAACGAAACAAAAAGACAAACACACACAGGTGTCGGACAGCTGCCAGTAAGTCTCCAGTTGGCCTTTATCCCTCTCTGAGGCTTGATTAGCCTGATTAGGGTGTGTAGCATCACGACCCGGCCCCGCCCTCCACCCTGCCACATTCCTCCCTCGTTCTCTCAGGTTGGGGAGCCCCCGGCATGACGTACACCCCCTCTTTCCCTGGGGAGGGGCATGCCTAACACCCCGTCTGCCGGCAGGTCATCCCTGTCTACAAGGATGAGGAAGGGGACAAGGGAAGGGAAACAAATATAAAATATGGCACCCACACACCGTAACGGCGATCGTGCAAAAAAAAAAGACTTACTCGCCAGTAACTTGGTCCTCGGCCACTCCTCCACCCTCTAACGGACGACAGCCGCGCCTCCCCGGATGGATCGGAGGCAGACCTCCGGCCCCTGGCAGACAGAACACCCCGCTGCATTTTTGGTGGACGGTAGGGGTCTCCCCCGCCCCTGGCAGTGGTAACCGCTCCAGACGGTTGGGAGCCCCTCCTCCCCTCGCGGTCGGCGGCAGTTCCTCCGCTTCCAGGGGGCCGTGGCTGCTCCGTTGGGGTGGATGGTAGTGGCGAGGACTCTACTACTGCGCATCCCTCCTCTTCCCGGATTTCGGCACCAGTGTAAAGGGGGTTTAGATGGACAAAGAGGAGACGAGAACCGGCTTAACAATATAAATAGTAATTCATTAAATATAAAGACACACACAAAACACAAACGTGTCAGACAGCTGCCCGTAAATCTCTCTCTCTGTCCCGCTGCAGTCTCCAGTCGGCCTTTATCTCCCTCTCTGAGGCTTGATTAGCCTGATAAGGGGCCAGGTGTGTAGCATCACAACCCCGCCCTCCGTCCTCCGCCCTGCCACACTCACCAAACGATTCGCAATCTGAGGTTCCTTAACTGGGCCGGACGTAGCAACATTGGCTCAACCAATGGCGTTAGTTTGCGGCAGGACTATCGGTTTGGCGATCATTAGAAAGTTTCTGCATAAGAAAGTTTCAATGTATTTAAACAAATTGTCAAGGCTTTACCCAAACTGCAACATCAATATGTTGCAATATTCAAATCTCTTTTAGTTTATCTGTAAATTACAGCATGCAAAACATCTGCTTGTTACACAACAGTCTGGCGCATTGCTTTTATTCAGTTTTATCCCCAGCGTAGCAACTGCAGTGTCAAGCAGATCTCGCAAGCAAAACCTCTGAATTGCATAACTTACAGTGCACAAACCTTGCGACTTGTTGCATTAGAACGCAGTTCTCAAGTTCAGATCATTATTAGTCAACACCAGAAATGACTGGACTGGTTGTTCACTCTATACACACAGTTTTAACAGAGACGAGTGGATTGTCTGAGGACTAGTCTGATTATGTGTCCTATTATATTCTCCAGCGTCTCTTTCTATGAAGTGTCACGGCCCTTTTGTTTCCAGAGAGGCTCTCAATAGTCACGGGCCCCTCGAGGGGCCGTTCAATCCATAGAGACGAGACACAAAACAAACAGCGAGCATTAGAGGCATTTTAACGCTTCAGCAGCTGTTGGGTTATTATGAGCAGTTTGGGTAGATGTGCTTGTTTACATATTTTAAGTGGCTCAAAATAATAATAATAATAATAATAATAAGTACGAGTAAAATTAATGATGAACATCTAATATTTTAATTGCAATTAAAAAAACGTTCAATGCAATGTGATTTACATTCCAATCAGTGCATTTAAAGTGATAGTAGTTCACCCCAAAAAAAGCAAATCTGTCATTATTTACTCACCCTCATGTCGTTAAAATCTGTATGTTGTTATTTTGGAGAAGTCTGAAGTGTTGTCTTTTAAGAGCTCGGCATACTGTATGTGGACAACAGCTGTTAGATTTCTTAAAAAATGTCTACTTTTGTGTTTGCGAATCCTCCGAACATGAGCGTGAGTAAATAATGGCGTGTTTCTCCAGCTCCATCGATTATTTTTGGTGCTTTTTAAAATGCCTTTTATGTCTAGATTTGACTGTTTTAGTCTCGTCCCAGACCTTCAGTATAAAACTATGAAAATCCATTAGAAAAATATGAATTATTACATGTTTAAAACTATGACCATCTTAAAAAAGAGGAACCATTTTGAAATGTATTGTATGACATTTTGTCCAAAATGACGACAGTCCCGCAAGTGTGGCGTCAATTTCATCACACTAAACAATTTCCCCCCTAATAAAGTTTTCTCAAAAGTTAGAGTACTTCTTAAAGGGACAGTTCACCCAAGAATGAAAATGATCTCATTATTTACTCATCCTCATGATGAAAAATAGAAAAAATGTCTCAGCTCAGAAGGTCCTTACAATGCAAGTGGATGGTGATCATTACATTTACATTTATGCATTTGGCAGACGCTTTTATCCAAAGCGACTTACAGTGCACTTATTACAGGGACAATCCCCCCGGAACAACCTGGAGTTAAGTGTCTTACTCAATGAACACAATGGTGGTGGCTGTGGGGATCAAACCAGCAACCTTCTGATTACCAATGTATTATACAGAGCCCTTATTACAGGGACAATCCCCCCGGAGCAACCTGGAGTTAAGTGTCTTACTCAAGGACACAATGGTGGTGACTGTGGGGATCGAACCAGCAACCTTCTGATTACCAGTTATGTGCTTTAGTCCACTACCCCACCATCACTCCAGAATTTTAAAGCTCCAAAAATCCCAGATAGTCAGTATAAAGTCATCCATACGACTGCAGCGGTTAAATTAATGTCTTCTAAAGGGATATGATCACTTTTGGTGACGCACGTTTGTCACAGCCGGAAGAGAAGCGCTGTTTACAAGTGAGAAGGAGGAACGATGTCCAGAAGCTTCGTTGGTTTTGGTTTGAGTAATTTGAACTATAATCCATCGCTTCCGAGTAAGCAGTGGTATGTGCAAGTACACGTGATCACGTGTTTCCAACGCGATTACATCACACGCATATACCGTTCCTGACAGGAAGTGTTTCTGTGTTGTTTTGATAAGGAGCTCTGACGTTATGATGGCAGATTCCCACTCTAGAAAAGCCGGTTGCTACGTGACTTTAACAGGTATTTGAGCAGCCGGCATCAGAACAACTCTGTCTCTGCAAACTCTATATTTATCGCATTAAATTGTAGCTTTTGTGGTTTAATAATCTCACTAGGACGTGACGTGATTTTAATCTGTGCGCTGAATGTTTACATAATGACATTCGTACGTCAGATGGTATCGTTTTTTGTTATCAGAGCGTTTTTAGCAGTACGAGTACCAGTACATGAGCGCGGTATCGGACCTGATAGCAGTATCGGTATCGATGCATCCCTAATAAAATGTCAGCTTTGAAATTAGCCTTTGGCCATTGTATACGTTAAACTTGAAATGTGACATTAATCTCCAGTAATGGACATTGTTAGGAGACAAATTAAATCAACTAGTGAGAGTGAAAAGTGACAAAACTTTACTTTCTAGAAGCCCACAGGGATAAAAGTGCCCGGGTGTTTTTGGCGGATTATGACTTTAAGCTGATACATTCATGAACCCAATGGATCAGATCCCAGACGGAACACGTCCACTGTCTCTGACTTTGGGAAAACCTGGCATTGTCAATACTAAAATGAATATTGTAAAGGCAATTCCTGTGTGATGACCCCCGTATCTTTGAGCTCTTCGGCTGTTGGGTATTAAACACAGATAAATTAAGTGGGTTTTACCTTGAAACAGGAACGCTCTCGTATCGTCATGGAAGCCTTGCACCTGTGTCACTCCAGCAAACCCTTTTCCCGGACTGAATTCCTGGAACACGCTGATCCGAACCGCTGGATCCACGCCGAATGCAGCGACTTCAACACAATCACAATATATACCATTAAAACTGATCCTGTATATAACAACATGGCATTGTTTATGCTATAGACCCGAGTTTCCACACCCTTTGACCAACGGATTTCAATGAGGATTCCAGTCATTTGGGATCACTGGATAAGGATTTTTCTAAATTATTGTGTAAAGATTGCAGATTACAATTGACAAAGAGCCCGTTAAATATTTACAACCTACATAGAACTGAATATAACTAATATATATGTTCAGTATAGAAAATACCATGACCCTTCCATGACTTCTCAATGATATAACCAATTTCCATGACTTTTCCAAGCATTTAAATCAAAATCTGATGATATTCCCAGGTTGTCCATGACTGTGAGAAACATGTAGACTAATTATTACATATTGGAATAATTAATTACAACAGCCATGACAAAAATAGTGATAAATTACTAACTGTATTGCATAATAATGACCTATACTGTTTATTACGCGTTATTACATGTAATTACTATGTAATTACATTGTAACAAGGACACAAAGTGCAACTGAAACACATTCTAAATTACAAGAACACTTTGTATCACATTTTGAGAGGAAATAAACCTTTACATATGTGATTACTCCTATAGATGCATGGAATGAACAGCTACTAAATTAGGATCATATATATATATATATATATATATACTGCCTCAGCCTACCTGATGCCACGTAAAATAATCCAACAAAAAACTGCAATAATCCCATTGTGAATGATCAAATTAGTCCATGTTGTAATCTGCTCCTCAGAAAAACGCGCACAAATTCAATCACGTGCAAGCAGGTCCGATTCTCCTCATTCAAACATTCCCAAAGGATGAGGAGAGCATCTCCAGCACTTAAAGATTCCGGTGAATGCGCGTGAATATTCCGTAAAGAGAAGCGCGGGAGCCGCACAGGTGGTTTTGGTGATTGCGCACCGCACAGACTGCAGATCCAGCAGCCAGCGTGAAACTAGCTTCCCCTGGAGCTAATGTGTGTGTGTGAGAGAGAGAGAGAGAGAGTGTGTGTGTGTGAGAGAGAGAGAGTGTGTGTGTGTGTGAGAGAGAGAGAGAGAGTGTGTGTGTGAGAGAGAGAGAGAGAGAGAGAGAGAGCGAGAGAGAGAGTGGATAGATAGAGCTCGAAATCCCCCTAGTGGCGCGTTGGCTCTTATGGAACGCGTCTCGCGCGTATCTCAAACTTTGAGCGCGCCGCTGTTCCCGAACGCGCGAGATGAGACGCGTCGCCAAAGCTGCATCACTAACGCGTGTTTGACATGCATAAAATGTGAAACTATGTTTTATTATGGATCCCTGATGTAACTCTGTTATGTGCGGGGAGATTGGGAAAGCTACATATACATAAAACAATCAACACTTCACATGAACTTTAATTACAATAACTATCATTATTAGGACATTACTGGTCAGTTAAGTGCATGCAGATACAGACATGTTATGAAACTTTAATATAGCCATTTATCAATGCATCCAGCCCACATAGGGCAGACGGGGGCTAGTTGTCACAAGGGCTATATCTAAAAATAAATAAATAAAAAAATAAAGGTTTTGGTGTTTCATAATTTTCTATGTTTCAATATAGCTGAAAAGCCATTAAATACACTCCAAAAAAATATTTTACACTATTTAAAAAAATAATAATTTGTATTTTATTTTCATAAAAAAATACCATCCATTTGAATTATGTAATCTTGACTTAATTAAATCAGTCAAACTGAACATGTCATTTTATTTAATTTAAATGCATAATTCTTTCAAATATGTTTTTTTGGGATGCTTTTTACACCTTTTCGAGACCTAAAATGTCTTTTTTTTTTTACTTTAGATTTACATGAAAATGAAAGAACAGCAGATTTAAAAAGATGACCCTGATAAACCTTCACTGGACCTAAATGTGTGACAACTTGCCCCAGTATCGCCCGTATTCTCATATCAGCAGGTCTGTATTCATAGACAGGTAAACGGTGCTGACCTGCTATTGTTCCCGTGAGCGAGTTCAATGTTCCTGATGTTACCTTTAAAAGGATTTGTTGGTAGTCGAATGTACTGAAGTTGATTTAGACATTAGTGAAGCACGTTTGATATATTTTGGTACCATACCAAACTGGTCTTTTAAACACTACTAATGTTAATGTACTGATGTACATACATAATTAAACATTGTCTCATATTCTCCTCCTTGACTCAATTTAAACCTGATCTTAGACTGAACTATTTCTTTTCATAAAACATGTTCCTTGTCTTCCTGTGAGTGATTCACCAGTGCATGTTATTCTAAAGAGAAATCATTTGACACAGTCTGACACATTTGTAGCGCTGTGAGTTCTGTGGTTTGTGTTCCACTGTTTGAAAAGAGTTTGATGAGTCTCTCCTGTTTAACAAAAACCAGAAACTGTCCCAGTAAATCAAGCGATCCAGCTGTGTTTGGCTCAGAACAGCGGCGACTGTCTCGGCTCTGGTGACCCATTTGGCAACGTTGAAAGGCCAGTGAGTCTAATCTAAGACCCAGCGGACATTATGAATTCTGTCCTTGATGTTTGGTGGTGAAACTCTGCTCACATTCCCGGCTAATCCCAACACGAGAACAATCAGGAACAGTTCACCCAAAAATGAAATTCTCTCATCATTTACTCACCCTCATGCCGTCCCAGATGTGTGGCTTTCTGTATTCACCAGAACACAAATGAAGATTTTTAGAAGAATATTTCAGCTCTGTTGGTCCATACAATGCAAGTGAATGGTGACCAGAACTTTGAAGCTCCAAAAAGCACATAAATGCAGCATAAAAGTGTTATCCATACGAATCCAGTTCACATTTCGCGAGGGGACGATGATGTTTCAGGTGCGATCTGCAGTATTGAAAAGTGAGAATTAATTTCTACTATTCTGTGTTGGAGTCTCTGGTCAAAATCATAAGAAGTTCTTCATGTACCATGGTGTTTTGGCCCTACATGGGACTCCAAGGTACTAAAAGAAGGGTATTATGATGTTAAAATGAGGTCAGTTACACTGTATTGCTATGGTACCATGTACAACCCTGGTAATATTATGGTACAAGGTACTTTAATGCTTGTCACAGCACAGGTGGGACCATTTGTGTTTAAGCTACAGCAGTGACATCATGTCCTAATATAATACAACACTGACCTCTAGTGAAATAAAACTGACGCTTGCGTGTTCACAGGGTGAGAAAATGTCAAGTTACTGTTGGCTTCTTCTAAACCTTAGACAACATAACATTACATAACATTAATTCAACTATAAGTTGTATTGCTCAGAGGTTGCTCTTTCATAGCTCTGGAGATTTAAAGGGACAGTGCATCCAAAAATGTAAATACTCTCATCATTTACTCGCACTCATGATATCTCAGATGTGTGACTTTCTTTCTTCTGCAGAACACAACTGAAGATTTTTAGAGGAATATTTAAGCTCTGTTGGTCCATACAATGCAAGTGAATGGTGACCAGAGTTTTGAAGCTCCAAAAAGCACATAAAGGCAGCATAAAAGTAATCCATATGACTCCAGTGGTTTAATCCATGTCTTCAGATGTGATATGAGAGGTGTGTGTGAGAAACAGATCAATATTTGAGCCATTTTCTTAATATAAATCTCCACTTTCCAATTTTATACAAGTCTGTCTGTTCATCCATCCATCTGCCTACCTACCTGTCTCTCTGTTCATCTGCCAATCCGTCTGCCTATCTACTTGTCTGTCTGTCCGTCTGCCCATCCATCTGTCTATGAACCTGTCTGTCTGTCTGTCTATTTATCTATCTACCTGTTCGTCCGCCCATCCATCACAATATCTACCTGTCTGTCTGCCTGTCTATCTATCTACCTGTCCATCCATCCATCCGTCCGTCTGTCTGTCTGTTCGTCCATTCACCCACCTGTTTTTCTGTCTGTATCTATCTATCTAATTGTCTGTCTGTTCGTCCACCCATCCATCTGTCTGTCTGTCTGTCTGTATAGCTACCTGTCTATCTGCCTGTCTATCTGTCTACCTGTCCATCCATCCATCCGTCCGTCTGTCTGTCTGTTCGTCCATTCACCCACCTGTTTTTCTGTCTGTCTGTCTATCTATCTATCTAATTGTCTGTCTGTTCGTCCACCCATCCATCTGTACATCTGTCTGTCTGTCTGTCTGTATATCTACCTGTCTATCTGCCTGTCTATCTGTCTACCTGTCTGTTTTTCTGTCTGTCTGTCTGTTCATCTGCCCATCCTTCTGTATATCTACCTGTCTGTCTGCCTGTCTGTCTATCTATCAACTTGTCTGTCTGTTTGTCCATTCACCCATCTGTCTTTCTACTTTCTACTGTCTGTCTTCTTGTCTCTCTGTCCGTCTGCTCATCTGTCTGTATATCTACCTGTCTTTCTGCCTGTCTATTTGTCTAATTTTCTGTCTGTCTATCTATCTATCTGTCTACCTGTCAGTCAGTCTGTCTGTCTATTTATCCCCATTTTTTTCTCTCCAATTTTGCTATTTGGAAATTCGCAAATATCGCCACCTACTGGTCAGGGCTGGACAAAGGTGGAGATTTAAAGTAAAAACAGAATTTAATATTGGTCTGTTTCTCACACACACCTATCATATCTCTTCTGAAGACATGGATTAAACCACTGGAGTCATATAGATTACTGTTATGCTGCTTTTATGTGCTTTTTGGAGCTTCAAAATTCTGGTCACCATTCACTTGCATTGTATGGACCAACAGAGCTGAAATATTCCTCTAAAAATCTTAATTTGTGTTCTGCAGAAGAAAGTCACACACATCTGGGATATCATGAGGGAGAGTGAATGATGAGAGTATTTTCATAAATAAAAGTGAAAAATAATAATAAAATATTACTTTTACAGCTATAATACACACCTACTTTTGAAAGGCTGTCTGATCCATGCTAACCAGTCATGCATTGTCCTGTTCAGTGCTGCTACGAACATGAACTATAAATATGTCAATAAATACATGTTTATTTCATTTTATTTGAATAATCTGCATTTGTCAATTTACAATGTACACTTTATGCAAAATTAAAAATAAACACTACAGCAATTAGTTACTGAAATCATCTTATAAAGAGTTCAGTGACTGTCCTGATGGGACTACAGGAGGTAACGACCATTCGAATCAGAATTACACTTTATTACACTTCAGATCGTCCATCTGAAAAGTAATCAGCTTATTAAGGCATATTTAACAATATTAACATATTCTAGCAAGACATTTCCATGTTTGAGTCCCTTATCTTGCTGTCACATAAGTCCCACATTATGTTTGCTCTGGTCCGGTGTCTCTGGTCCGGCTGTGGACAGGTGAGTGTGTGTCATCTGTGCTGGAGTTCTTCTGTGCGTCCACCGGTTCTGATTCGCTCCAGACCGTCAGTCGCTCAATCGCTGGTGGCGTATACGTGCTCGCCTTCTCTCTACAGTTCCTCCATTTCATTCGGCGGTTCTGGAACCAGATCTTCACCTGCGAAACACACGACCCATACTCATCAAACAGAACTGAGTTACGGAGAGTAAACACAACAGTCTCTGTAGAATATCTCACAAATGACTTTCTCAGAAAAGGGAAAAACTGATTCTCTAAGCACTTGCGATTGAGTTCAACTATTGTGAAAATGTAAATGAAGACACTGGCACTATACGGCACACAAAGTCAATTATTCTCGTATAAATTGCGCCTCATTCACAAAACTCAATGCTATTTGCCTGGCCATATTAACACCCCGCTATTCCCAAAACATGTCTGAAAATATCTGACCTGTGTCTCTTTGAGATGGAGCTCTGTCGCCAGTCTGTTGCGATCTGTCTTGCTTATATATTTCTGTCTGCGGAAGGTTCTCTCCAGTTCTTTCCTCTGTTCCTCGGAGAACACGGCCCGCCGCAGAATTCCCGGTCTGGATCTGGAGTTCATCGCTGGACTCCACAGTGTAGAACTGACGCCCTCTAAAGAGCAAAGGGAAAAATGTCCCCTGACATCAATAAACTAAATGCATCAACAAGCACAATATTACATAATCTTCCAAAATACATTTATATGAAAGACATTCAGAATTCACAGACGAAGAGATGGTCAGACAGACAGACAGACCGATCGATCGATAGGCAGGCAGACAGACAGACAGACAGACAGATAGATA
>NC_068324.1:1198199-1208199 GCF_025860055.1 Xyrauchen texanus
TGGTATTTCTATTATTTAATAATAATAAAATAATAATGAATAATATTTTATTTATATATTATTAGTATTATTTAGTAGTGTTTTTATTACGTAAAATAATAATAATAATAATAAATAAATAAATAAATAAATTATATATATATATATATATATATATATATATATATATATATATATATATATATATATATATATATATATTTATATTTATATAATATTTTATTAGTATTGTTTATTGGTATTTTTATTACGTAAAATAATAATAATAAATAAATTATATATATATATATATGTGTGTGTGTGTGTGTGTGTGTGTGTGTGTGTGTATATATATTATTTGTTTTATTAGTATTATTTAGTAGTATTTTTATTATTTAAAATAATAATAATAATCAATTATATATATATATTTATATAATATTTTATTAGTATTGTTTATTGGTATTTTTATTACGTAAAATAATAATAATAAATAAATTATATATGTGTGTGTGTGTGTGTGAGTATATATATTATTTGTTTTATTAGTATTATTTAGTAGTATTTTTATTATTTAAAATAATAATAATAAATAAATTATATATATATGTACTTTTTTATTAGTATTATTTAGTAGTATTTTTATTATTTAAAAAAAATTAGAATAAATAAATACATTTTCGTTTGTTTGTTTTTGTTTGTTGCTATGGTGAAATGAGCTGAACATGACTTCTATGATATTCACTCACACATTTTCAATGTAATTTTTTAAACAACCAAAGAGAAACTTTAAAATGCAGCTTTACTTTTCAATAGCAGATTAAAACACAAGTAACCACTCGTGCTGTTCAATAATATCATATTATATTTTGTGACAAAACCTAACAAATGTGTCAGATTATACCAAACATCTGAAGCCTGATCTGCTTCATACTAACAGCAAGCAAATTTGCAATAAGCTAAAAATAGATTTTCATCATGCTCATACAATCTGACAGCTTGTTTTTGTTTATAGTGACTGGAGAGTTCCTGTGAAACCCAAAACATCAAGATGTTAAACAGCCACAGTTGAAAGAGTTATTGTTCAGAGGTTGCTCCGGAGAAACAGGAATACACACAGTTCAGTCGGTGATATACCGGTGGTGTAACTCAAGAGTGTGATGAGATCTCTGAGACGTTTGAAGGCCAGGATGGAAGTGTGCTGTGTCCAGTGTTCGTGCGGTAAACAAGCATGTCGCAGCGCAGGGGGGAACCGGGCCAGTCTTACGGGGGGCGACATCACCTCATGCTGGGCATGCTAATCGCCACAGACAGGCGGCTTCTTTGTCCCCTCGACACAGAGCCAAAGGGCACATGTAATCAAATTTGCAGTTTTATGGCCCTCGCTGGTAGCGTGCAGACCGGCGGCCGATGAATATGTAATGTGTGTTAACGTTTGGCCGAGACGAGCTGGACGGGTGTAGAAACATTTTACATGGGGTTATAGATCAAGAAATGAACTCGTGACACACGTTTCAGCTCAGTCAAAGAAGCCATATTACTCATCTGAAATAGAGATGCACCTAAAATTCCCTCAGATGCAAAGTCAAAATCTATCAAATTCTGTGGGTTTTTCAAGGTAGCATAGACTTATACGAAGAGCCGATAATAGAGCGTATTTAACTTCTGTTGGAGGACAATCTCCTCGCCTCTCTTCCGCTGTGGTCAAACTCTCAAACAGGCGGCATTTGACCTTTATGAAGTGGAGTCACTAAAACGCCAGTTCATGTGAACTCATTTGAAGCCTTTATGCCTTTTGAGGGACCGCTGAAAAAACGGAGCGCCCTCATTGACAGTCTATAAAGACTCCGCTGAAGTTCCCTCGTTTGAGAGCAGATGTGAAAGGTCTCGCTCCTCTTTTCTCTCCACGACCTCTTAAAACTGGCGTCTCTCAATGGTTGCTCTCCTCGCGGCTCTTCGTGCGGTGAATGGCGGGACAGGCTCTATGAATTAGGCAACACAATGCAGAGAAACCACGTGCAGAACGGAGTCTATAGAAGTGTTGAACGTGCCTCTCTGCATCTCTGAATGAGGTGTGTACGGACTCTCTACTTTCAAACTGTCTGTCCAGCTAAAAGCTTTATATATAATGTATATATAGATATATTTTCACCAGTTCTTTCAAATGAACCGTTTGATGGTTCGGGGTTTTGGGGGGTTCGGTTTATAAAATATGCATTCAAAACAACTCGCTTTTTGTGCCCCTCTGTGGACATTTCCCTGGAAAACGGAGCTCACACAAGTCTATACGCCCAACAACACTCTCCGATTTGGCCACTGGGGGCAGTGTGTTGCATTTCTGTAAGCACAGACATATATGTATATATCTATATACTGTAAATGGGAAAAATGCAGATCAAAAATCTAGTTTAATAACACTTTTTATTATTTACAGCACACAAACAACGCAAAGAACACAAAAATACACTTACATCTGAAAATTCTTCTTTACAAATTACTTCTTTATAGAAAATATTAATCTTTACAATTATTTCACTCTCTATGTACAACAACTGTAGTGCATCTCAAGTCCATGAGATAAAAGAGCTGAGTGTGTGTGTGTGTGTGTGTGTGTGTGTGTGTGTGAGAGAGAGAGAGAGAGAGAGAGAGAGAGAGAGAGCAATTACATGTCCGACCAGAAGGGGGTGGTACATCTCTCCCATTTTAAAGCCCTTCTATAATCATATTATGTTAAGTATTAATGGCCTATAATAGTCTCTCTTGTACTTTGCAGCAGTTTCGGGTCGTTTAGCACTTGTGGTGCTTCCATTTGCGTGTTGCCGTGGTGATGTGGAGGTCTTTTTTGAACCATGGGAAGAGATTGGACAGCTGGATGGATCCGTTTGGACGCATGGTTCCGGTGATGAGGTAGAGCTGAGCGCGGCCGGGTCGGACCAACGTGTGGGCGCATCTGAGGTTGATGAGCAGCCAGCGCTGCAGGAGACTGGCGGTGTCGTACGGGAGCAGTGGACCACGCTGGATGAACTCCACCTGCCCCTCCACCATCAACTCCGGCTCTGAGGATGCCAGTCGACGCCGGGAGATCTTGGCTTTGACAGCTGTGAGGAAGACAAGGAGAGTGAGCATCTCAAAACCACATCATGAGCCTCAACCCATTACCAGAAAATGTTATAAAGGCCATTAAATGTTTATTTGGAATAGAACGGTTCTTTACCGAAGTCACCGAGGCAGAGGGCATCCAGCACTGTTTTCAAAGAGGGCATCTCCTCGACAGGTGGGCAGCTTTGGCACACAGGCTGAGGGAATTCTGTCAATGCAAGAAAGCACAAATTGACTGTCTGTCTAGTTCTGATTTCTTGGCATGACAAAATATTATTTTACAGTTTAGTTGCATACAAAGAGTGTAATGGATGTATCTATCGGTCTAACTGTCTTCATGAATGTTTACAAGAGGGTCTCACCTTTGGAGAAAGCGCTGATGTGTTTGGGTAGAGGTGTTAGACACGTGTCGTCCTGCGCCGGGAAACGGTCGCAATTCAGAGCTTCAGGCCAAGCGTGTCCGTGACACGCCAACACGGGGGCACAACTGTCCCGCACGGCCTTGCACACGCTACGACAGGGCTGGATGAACCTAGAGACACAGTCATACGTGAGTTTAGTCCATTTTGGGAGACACAACGTTGATACTTCAGTCAAACATAATTGAGGACTCTATGAAAGAGCGACCTCTGAGCAAACCACATTTGAGTAAGCGTCATGTTGTCTCAAAAACTCATGAACGTACCTGTCCAGACAAACAGGAGCGATGAGCGAGCAGACGAACGACCGGGCCTGAGGATGGCAGCCGGTATGAAGCAGAGTTCTCCATTCTTCAGAGCGAGGAACCGCTTCCTCCAGGCTCCCGTGACCCAACAGATTGGGCAACCTCATCTCAGAGTACGACACGTCTTGGCAAACGCTCATCTGATGAGGAACGGGTACACAGCGTGTCGTCTGACCCAGGTCGAAGGCCGCGGTGTGGGCTACGAGAGAGTAGAGGATCAAGATGCAGGACAGATGCATGTTTCCAGAGAGCGAGAGAGATCCGGTCAGTCTTGATGGAGGTGTGGAGAGAGAGTGATGCAGAAGGTGAGCTCTCTCTCGGGCTTTATATTCAGGCAGGCAGATGTTATCAACAACACATCAGAGAGGTGCAGACAAGGTGACAAGCAGGAGATAATGGGGCCCAGACACGGGGGGGTTTGAGGGGGAACGTTAAATAAGCAATCAAAGAACTGAAGCCTTACACGGCCCCATTTAGCCTCCGTTTGTAATGAGTCTGAGCTGAATGAAGCCAGCGGTGATCAACCAACAACACTGAACATATACACTGTGTGCAAACAATATGTCATGTGGCATTCTTAGAACACAAGTTAATAAGACCTCCTTAGAAATACATTTAATGTCATTCTTGTTGCTTTTTTTATTATTTTTAGTAGTTTTTATTGACATTTTCACCCTCTGGTTTTACATTCTGACTCAAGAAGCGCTTTGACAGGCATTCTGTGGGCAAAAAAAGCTAAAAAAATCAAACAATGGTACATTAATAATTTTATGTGTTCCAATAATTGTAGAAAAAATAAAAAATCGAATGTATTGATCAAGATGTTGGTTGGAACACCATTTGAAGTAATTTACTAAACTATTTGCACAACTCTGCATGTTTCAAAAAAGTATCATTTAATATATTTAAATTTATAATCAACGTAGTGTATACAATATATTATGTCATACTACATATGTTTCGTTATAGATATGTATAGATATGATATGCATTACAGGTATGTATAGATATGACATGCATTACAGGTTTGTATAGATATGACATGCATTACAGGTATGTATAGATATGACATGCATTACAGGTTTGTATAGATATGACATGCATTACAGGTTTGTATAGGTATGACATGCATTACAGGTATGTATAGGTATGACATGCATTACAGGTATGTATAGATATGACATGCATTACAGGTATGTATAGATATGACATGCATTACAGGTTTGTATAGATATGACATGCATTACAGGTATGTATAGATATGACATGCATTACAGGTTTGTATAGGTATGACATGCATTACAGGTATGTATAGGTATGACATGCATTACAGGTATGTATAGATATGACATGCATTACAGGTTTTTATAGGTTTGACATGCATTACAGGTATGTATAGGTATGACATGCATTACAGGTATGTATAGATATGACATGCATTACAGGTTTTTATAGGTATGACATGCATTACAGGTATGTATAGATATGACATGCATTACGGGTTTTTATAGGTATGACATGCATTACAGGTTTTTATAGGTATGACATGCATTACAGGTACGTATAGGTATGACATGCATTACAGGTAAGTATAGGTATGACATGCATTACAGGTACGTATAGGTATGACATGCATTTCAGGTATGTATAGGTATGACATGCATTACAGGTTTTTATAGGTATGACATGCATTACAGGTTTTTATAGGTATGACATGCATTACAGGTTTGTATAGATATGACATGCATTACAGCTACGTATAGATATGACATGCATTACAGGTATGTATAGGTATGACATGCATTACAGGTTTGTATAGATATGACATGCATTACAGGTATGTATAGATATGACATGCATTACAGGTTTGTATAGATATGACATGCATTACAGGTACGTATAGATATGACATGCATTACAGGTATGTATAGATATGACATGCATTACAGGTATGTATAGATATGACATGCATTACAGGTACGTATAGGTATGACATGCATTACAGGTATGTATAGATATGACATGCATTACAGGTATGTATAGATATGACATGCATTACAGGTTTGTATAGATATGACATGCATTACAGGTTTGTATAGATATGACATGCATTACAGGTACGTATAGGTATGACATGCATTACAGGTATGTATAGATATGACATGCATTACAGGTTTGTATAGATATGACATGCATTACAGTTATGTATAGATATGACATGCATTACAGGTACGTATAGGTATGACATGCATTACAGGTTTGTATAGATATGACATGCATTACAGGTATGTATAGGTATGACATGCATTACAGGTATGTATAGATATGACATGCATTACAGGTACGTATAGATATGACATGCATTACAGGTACGTATAGATATGACATGCATTACAGGTTTGTATAGATATGACATGCATTACAGGTATGTATAGATATGACATGCATTACAGGTATGTATAGATATGACATGCATTACAGGTATGTATAGGTATGACATGCATTACAGGTACGTATAGGTATGACATGCATTACAGGTATGTATAGGTATGACATGCATTACAGGTATGTATAGGTATGACATGCATTACAGGTTTGTATAGGTATGACATGCATTACAGGTACGTATAGATATGACATGCATTACAGGTACGTATAGGTATGACATGCATTACAGGTATGTATAGGTATGACATGCATTACAGGTATGTATAGATATGACATGCATTACAGGTTTGTATAGATATGACATGCATTACAGGTAGGTATAGATATGACATGCATTACAGGTATGTATAGGTATGACATGCATTACAGGTATGTATAGGTATGACATGCATTACAGGTACGTATAGGTATGACATGCATTACAGGTATGTATAGGTATGACATGCATTACAGGTTTTTATAGGTATGACATGCATTACAGGTTTTTATAGGTATGACATGCATTACAGGTTTGTATAGATATGACATGCATTACAGGTATGTATAGGTATGACATGCATTACAGGTTTGTATAGATATGACATGCATTACAGGTATGTATAGGTATGACATGCATTACAGGTATGTATAGATATGACATGCATTACAGCTACGTATAGATATGACCTGCATTACAGGTATACATGCATACGTGATAGGTATGACATGCATTACAGGTATGTATAGGTATGACATGCATTACAGGTATGTATAGGTATGACATGCATTACAGGTACGTATAGATATGACATGCATTACAGGTACGTATAGGTATGACATGCATTACAGGTACGTATAGGTATGACATGCATTACAGGTATGTATAGGTATGACATGCATTACAGGTTTTTATAGGTATGACATGCATTACAGGTTTTTATAGGTATGACATGCATTACAGGTACGTATAGATATGACATGCATTACAGGTATGTATAGGTATGACATGCATTACAGGTACGTATAGGTATGACATGCATTACAGGTACGTATAGGTATGACATGCATTACAGGTATGTATAGGTATGACATGCATTACAGGTTTTTATAGGTATGACATGCATTACAGGTTTGTATAGATATGACATGCATTACAGGTATGTATAGGTATGACATGCATTACAGGTTTGTATAGATATGACATGCATTACAGGTATGTATAGGTATGACATGCATTACAGGTATGTATAGATATGACATGCATTACAGCTACGTATAGATATGACATGCATTACAGGTTTGTATAGATATGACATGCATTACAGGTTTGTATAGATATGACATGCATTACAGGTATGTATAGATATGACATGCATTACAGGTACGTATAGGTATGACATGCATTACAGGTATGTATAGATATGACATGCATTACAGGTATGTATAGATATGACATGCATTACAGGTATGTATAGGTATGACATGCATTACAGGTTTGTATAGATATGACATGCATTACAGGTATGTATAGGTATGACATGCATTACAGGTACGTATAGGTATGACATGCATTACAGGTATGTATAGATATGACATGCATTACAGGTTTGTATAGGTATGACATGCATTACAGGTATGTATAGATATGACATGCATTACAGGTTTGTATAGATATGACATGCATTACAGGTTTGTATAGATATGACATGCATTACAGGTTTGTATAGATATGACATGCATTACAGGTACGTATAGGTATGACATGCATTACAGGTATGTATAGATATGACATGCATTACAGGTATGTATAGATATGACATGCATTACAGGTTTTTATAGATATGACATGCATTACAGTTATGTATAGATATGACATGCATTACAGGTACGTATAGGTATGACATGCATTACAGGTATGTATAGATATGACATGCATTACAGGTATGTATAGGTATGACATGCATTACAGGTACGTATAGGTATGACATGCATTACAGGTACGTATAGGTATGACATGCATTACAGGTACGTATAGATATGACATGCATTACAGGTACGTATAGGTATGACATGCATTACAGGTACGTATAGATATGACATGCATTACAGGTATGTATAGATATGACATGCATTACAGGTACGTATAGATATGACATGCATTACAGGTATGTATAGATATGACATGCATTACAGGTATGTATAGATATGACATGCATTACAGGTATGTATAGGTATGACATGCATTACAGGTACGTATAGATATGACATGCATTACAGGTACGTATAGGTATGACATGCATTACAGGTACGTATAGATATGACATGCATTACAGGTACGTATAGGTATGACATGCATTACAGGTACGTATAGATATGACATGCATTACAGGTACGTATAGATATGACATGCATTACAGGTACGTATAGATATGACATGCATTACAGGTACGTATAGGTATGACATGCATTACAGGTATGTATAGATATGACATGCATTACAGGTATCGTATAGATATGACATGCATTACAGGTACGTATAGGTATGACATGCATTACAGGTACGTATAGGTATGACATGCATTACAGGTATGTATAGATATGACATGCATTACAGGTACGTATAGGTATGACATGCATTACAGGTATGTATAGATATGACATGCATTACAGGTAACGTATGGGTATGACATGCATTACAGGTACGTATAGATATGACATGCATTACAGGTACGTATGGGTATTACATGCATTACAGGTACGTATAGATATGACATGCATTACAGGTACGTATGGGTATGACATGCATTACAGGTACGTATAGATATGACATGCATTACAGGTACGTATAGGTATGACATGCATTACAGGTACGTATAGATATGACATGCATTACAGGTACGTATAGATATGACATGCATTACAGGTACGTATAGATATGACATGCATTACAGGTATACAAGTGTGTACAAGCATTATTTATGTGTCATTTTGTACACAATAGTCATGTATGTTATCAGATCATTTCAGAAGTGTGTCAGTTAGGGAATTTGACATTTTGCTTCAACTTACTAAAAATGTGATTAAAATGACCATGTGACATCAAACGCAGAAATACATTTTTCATAAATAACAACAAAATTCAGCACAAGTCATCCATGATATCTGTGTGTGCAAATGTACAAATGTTTTAAAGTTGACATCCATATCTGACCAGTGATCGCTTTCATCATAAATTATGGATTAACCAACTGTGTGCATGTTTCGGTGTTAAGTCTACTGGAAGAATAAATAGCTGAACGTCTGTGTATAACAGAGCTGGGTGTCTGGTCTTGATGGAGACCGGTGGGCAGACAGGCGTCTCCAGCGAGCTGACAGCTCTTCTGTCTCCAACATGTCAATTTGAGCTTCCTCTGGCACAACGAGACCTTGGCGAGCAGCCTGTCTGCCATTAACCCGAGTCCCTGTCTGCAGTCTACCTGTCCAGCAGCCCACCTTTGATCTGATAATACCACTGGCATTCGTATTCAAATGTGCAGTCAGTGTAACAGGGCATTGTCTCTCTAATGTCTGAGACGTTCCTAACACAGCGTACTTCACTGGATTATCCCACATTAGTGCTCATGACATTTGCATTTACAGCCCTTCACTTCTGTAGACTTCAAACTGCACCCTTTGGCTGACTACATTTGCAGTCTTTAAAGTCTAAATCATATTAGTGTCTGTTGCCTTTTGAAGTTTGCAGTGATTTATTTTAATGCATTGTTCTGTTTT